>NC_042986.1:36229338-36291838 GCF_901001165.1 Salmo trutta | reverse complement strand
TTTTGGGGTTGGTTTGTTTCATGGGGATTTGTTCTAGTTTTCATTTTCTATGTTCATTTTCTATGTGTGGCCGAGTATGGTTTCCAATCAGAGGCAGGTGTCTTTCGTTGTCTCTGATTGGAAGCCATACTTTGGCAGCCTGTTTTTTCCTTTGGGTTTGTGGGTGGTTGTTTTTTGTATAGTCAATGTTACGTTACGGAACTGTCGTGTGTCATTTTGTTATTTTTTGTTTAAGTGTTCATTCTACTTTAATAAAAAGAAGATGAGCACTCTACACGCTGCACCTTGGTCCGCTCCCTACGACAATTGTGACATCCTTACTCTATTCTTACCACATAGGGCACCTCTGCTGATATGACCAAGCATGAAAAACAACATTGGCTGTGTGAGCGCTCCCCGTTCTAACCGCTGTTCTCAGAAATGAAGTCAAAGCGCAGAGTAAACTGACTGGGAGGAAGTGCGGGGAAGAGAATTGAACCTGAGATGTAGTCATAGTGTAACTGACTGAAGGCTGGTCTCTCTGTCAACAGATGAAGGATCTTCATTTGATTGGAAATGTAAAATATGTAGTGTATTTGAGGTTTAAAAAAGCTTTTGAAGTTTGTAATTTCCACCTTGAAATTTCAGACTTGATTTTCCCTTATAAAAACATTTATCAACCCCTACAAAAATGCATATCAATTATAATCTACGTAATTATTCACATTTTCTATTGCTGAAGGATTATTTTCCTGCTTTAGCAAACTGGCTCAAATTAAGATCCTCCATCTGTAACCCATTATGAGTGTGGGGCATTAGGGTCTTCAAATGATGAGGATGATTTCCTACGATGGATAATGGATACGCTCTTAGAAAAAAGGGTTCCAAAAGGGTTCTTCTGGTATCCCCATAAGAGAACCCGTTTGGGTTCCATGTAGAACCATATGTGGAAAGGGTTCTACATGGAACCAAAAAGGGTTCTTCAAAGGGTTCTCCTATGGTGACTTTTTTGGTTCTAGATAAAAATAAAATAAAAAAGAGTGTACCGTGTGACTAATAGCTGGAAGAAACCTGGAATACAAATGACACAATAATAGCAGTAAATGTGGTGTTTACTTTAATACGCCCTATCAGCACTGATGCACTGCTTAATGTCTCCTGTGGTGATTACTGGAAGAGGGCTTGTGGGAAATGTGCCAGCAGAGCAAAGCAGTCATGCAGTAGAAGCTGCTGGCTTCCCAGAATACCTCAACTCCTCATCCCTCCCATGCACTAACCATAAACACAGTCTGATCCATATTCACCCTGAGTCAGAGAACCTTTATAAACACTATCACTGTATCACTGTATCTGACCAGCATCATCCTCCTCCTCCTCCTCTTCCTCCTCTTCCTCCTCCTCCTCCTCCTCCTCCTCTTCCTCCTCCTCCTCCTTCTCCTCCCCCCCCTCCTCCTCCTCCTCCTCCTCCTCCTCTTCCTCCCTCCTCCTCCTCCTCCTCCTCCTCTTCCTCCTCCTCCTCCTCCTCTTCCTCTTCCTCTTCCTCTTCCTCCTCCTCCTCCTCCTCCTCCTCCCCCTCCCCCTCCCTCCTCCTCCTCCTCCTCCTCCTATCCGCCCATTGCTTTAGCTCTTGCTGGGTGTCTAGCACTCGCTACCTACCTCCTCCCTCATGCCTACAGAAATGGCAGCGGCAGTGGATACATAGGTGGGGGAGCTCCCCAGTCCAGCCCTGGCTGCCACAGGTGGATTCCATTCCTGGTAATTATATCAACCCACGAGAGGAGCTGGCAAGCTCTGTGGGAGACAGGGAATTACTCTGATTGGTTGACCCACCTTACACGGGGCCACAGCTGCTCCGCTGGGCGATATTGGATTCATCTCCTTACTCAGTGATTCAGAGATGGAGTGAGGTATTGTCTCATGGTCGGAGACAGCAGTCATTCCCATATAAAACCCTTCCAGACAGGAAGGCAGAAGAGGAGAAGCACAGTGATGAGGAACACAGTGAATGATGGGAAAGATGGCTGGCCCAGACGTGATTTCAGACAGACTAAACCATGTGTGGTGAAGACGTTAACCACCAGCCTACAAGGTTTAATGAACAAATGTGTTTATAATGAGTCTTCCCAACAATAGGCTTGGGACAACAATTGTATTCTACCACAGTCATGTACTGTGTGATAGTTTGTCTCCCTCTTTGTAATGATACATTTGGAGCTGTAAAGAAGTCTCCAAGCTAGCCACCCTGACTGACATGGTTGTGATATCCTCAGTTGAACTTTATTTCACCTTTGACAGGTTTGCAACTCAAAACACTCACACATTTTTTCCCCCTCAGAAACTGAAATAAGCTGAGTGTTTTGGTTCATGGAAGGTTTGTTATGCATCACGATGACTGGGGTCATTCAATGGTGGCGAATACGATAGATATGGACAATAGAAATCACTGAGATCTAATATAGATAGGATCCTATAATCCATCAACATTTGCTACTGTATACTTTGTACTGTATTTGAGCCACTGAATTGCATTAAGTCTTTATTTCTGTGGTCAGTGTGGTCTGACTGCAGTAGTGTTGTTTGGGTGGATGGATTTCTCTGGCTCGGTTACTCAGTGGACTTTCCTGGAAGACTCGTCACGCACCCTGGCTGTCTATGACTCTCCCCCACCAACAGCTAACCTCCCAGGGGAAGGATGTGGACGGACAAATCAGGCGGTGACAAATGCTTCCTCCAGTGTCTATCACTTTCATTGGAAAACAGATTTTCAAGTCAAGTTTTGCTGGGTTTCACTAATAGACTCCAGATGGAAAGCGCATTGCTCTCTGGGTAAAAACACCAAAGCAGCTACTTTACAGCTCTACGTTCATCAGTATACCCAAAGTAAGAAGCCATATATCTACTGTCCATCCACATGTACAGCACTAACACTTATTCACAACCAAAGCTAAGAATTTGAATAGGTCTACAGTAATGTCGACTGTGTTTGATGTACAGTATGAGAGAGTATTGTTTTCTACCTGTGGCTTCCTCATAACAGATTAAATATGAGGAAAGTCAGTGACAGAAAGTGAATATGTTGGCATGAATCTAGCATAATGATCTTCTCCCTTGGGTATACGAAGAGATCTCCTCTCTGTACAGAGGTAATGAGACCAGAATGTTGTGACAACAAATGCCGACACAACATTGTATAGGCCTAACTGAATCTACTGATTTGACAACCTGCCTACGTGTGCACATTCACATATACAGACCAGGCATAGCGCAGCTGCCAGCTGCTGGGGCTGTAAAGATTCTCGAACATTAAAGACATGGCCGCTCCATCATCATCATTATAGCTTCATAGTCGGAGCGTCTTATGAATAATTCAATCTTAGCGGCAGCAGGGATTGTGATTCCCCTTCCTCCATGCACAGCTTACCACCAAATAACTCCCAAACTATCACATACAAACAACCTAGAGTATATGAATACTAACAAGCCCCACTGCCATCCTCCACTTTAAACGCAGTCTGTCAAAACCAGGATCCCATTTTCCCACACAAGATAAGTATTGCAATTGAAAGTGCAACATGCATTCACTGAAATGTCAAGATTCTAGATGATGAGGTGGATAAATCCCCCGAAGCAATATTATCAGCACCTGTGTTGGATTGAAATCAATGATCTTTGACTGGGGATCATAATTGAATCGCACTTTGACCTTTTGACAGGCACTCAGGGATAAAGAGATAGACGTGGGGGCATTAATGCCATCAGTGATGATGGAGGGAGAAGAGGAGAGAGAGCACAGCACGCCTGCCTGACTGATTGAGATTCTGGCAGACAGGCGGTTGCCACTGTCAATTAACCCATGCATGGAGGCCCCTCATACAGCTTTTCATTTACAGCTGCCCAGGACTGGTTCCATGTGCTGTAGATTGTATATAAACGAGGTGGTAAATTAAAGCTTCCACCAGGCGTTCAGCAATCAACATTACAGTTACCTCTCCATGCATCTTGAAGATAACACTACCTGAGGTGATTTAGAGAGCATAGCTACTTCATGTATTGAGATGCTGTCAGACTGCAATCACTGTCAGATGGCAAGCAGTTATCATGAAAAACTGGAAGAATTGTCACTTTTTTCCAACATGATCCATCGTACTGGGAGAGATGAAGGAAGCACCAAGGCAGAGTAGGAACATTAAATTGACCCAGCATGGTGAAACTGGTGTTTGATGCATGACACTGACTCAGATTTTCCTAATAGACTATATGTCTGATTTGGTCTTGTTTAAAAGCTACAATATTGTGAATATTTGAAAACATTACAGTGGTCAGAATATCCCATCCGATGCTTAGCAACACCACAGTATGATCTGTGTAGCTGGTACACTACGATTTGACATCATCTTCATCTCCCATTTTAAAAAACAGAGTTGAGTTCGAAAGAGGCCAGTGTAGCCTGAGGATATGGTTCTTTATCCCATGACCATATCTGGTGGTGTGTGTGTGTGTGTGTGTGTTTGTGTGTGTGTGTGTGTGTGTGTGTGTGTGTGTGTGTGTGTGTGTGTGTGTGTGTGTGTGTGTGTGTGTGTGTGTGTGTGTGTGTGTGTCTAACAGTCTTAATAGCTTAATAAAACACTCCTTTGTATCGCAGCAAGGTTCTTGATTCAGGATGAAGGATAGCTCTCTCAGGTTACCTTGTACACTTTGCATTAGAGTGTGTGTGGCTTGGAGTCAGAAGTTAATGACTGATCCCTGCAGGGATTCATCAAGACCTAGCCACAGATCCATTTCAACACACACACGCTCGCACGCGCACGCACGCACGCACAGACAGACAGACAGACAGACAGACAGACAGACAGACAGACAGACAGACAGACAGACAGACAGACAGACAGACAGACAGACAGACAGACAGACAGACAGACAGACCCACAGAGGCTGCACTCTGCCCCTTGTGGCAGAACTCAAAGGGTGTTCTACCTGGAACCAAAAAAGGGTTCTCCTATGGGGACAGCCCAACAGTGTAATTAGTGGACAAGCTACGATACAGTCAACAAATTATCGCTCTGGCAATATTCTGTATGGGAGTATTGATAGTATTCCTACTGAGAGGAGAGGAGCAAGTGAGCAGGAAAAAAGGGATAAAGCTTTTGGTGTCAGCTGATATACTGGGTCGTGGAGAGGGATGGGGGAAGGAGAGAGACATATCTAGCTGGCCTCAGGTGACTCTCCATTACACAGCTATCTCTGTCTGTTTATCTCTATCTTTAACTCTGCATTGTTGGAAAAGGACCTGTAAGAAAAGGACCCATAAGAAAGCATTACACTGTTAGTCTACACCTGTTGTTTATGAAGCATGTGACAAATAGGATTTGATTTGATTTGATTTGATGATGCTGTAACCAACCAGACGGCTAGATACTGGTACAACACTGTGGAAAACACGCCTGCTTCCAGGAAATCCCTCAGAGCCGAGCGGGCTTTAATTTGTACCACTGTTGCTGTTGGCAACTGTACATGTTGTACTTGATATAAGTGCATCACCCTTGTTATCTGTTTGGGATATGACTGTCTTGATCATCCTTGTAAGTTATCTGGAACAAGGGATTCCCATGAATATTTGAAAAATAATATGCATCAAATATCCAGCCCTTGGGGTACACAGTGAACAGGGAAGATGTAGCATTCAACTACATGAGACAGACAGCCATGGACAGATACTCCTACCACCTGAGCCGTCCAATCTGTCAGTGTATTATTTCCTATGTAACATGCCGTGTTCTATTTGGCAGAGGAGAGTAATTACTCTCCTCAAGGTGAAGCACAATTATGCCTGGAGCTAGCGTCAAGGTGAAACACAACCATGCCTGGAGCTAGCTTCAAGGTGAAACACAACCATGCCTGGAGCTAGCGTCAAGGTGAAACACAACCATGCCTGGAGCTAGCTTCAAGGTGAAACACAACCATGCCTGGAGCTAGCCTCAAGGTGAAACACAACCATGCCTGGAGCTAGCCTCAAGGTGAAACACAACCATGCCTGGAGCTAGCCTCAAGGTGAAACACAACATGCCTGGAGCTAGCTTCAAGGTGAAACACAACATGCCTGGAGCTAGCGTCAAGGTGAAACACAACATGCCTGGAGCTAGCGTCAAGGTGAAACACAACCATGCCTGGAGCTAGCGTCAAGGTGAAACACAACCATGCCTGGAGCTAGCGTCAAGGTGAAACACAACCATGCCTGGAGCTAGCGTCAAGGTGAAACACAACCATGCCTGGAGCTAGCGTCAAGGTGAAACACAACCATGCCTGGAGCTAGCGTCAAGGTGAAACACAACCATGCCTGGAGCTAGCGTCAAGGTGAAACACAACCATGCCTGGAGCTAGCGTCAAGGTGAAACACAACCATGCCTGGAGCTAGCGTCAAGGTGAAACACAACCATGCCTGGAGCAGTAAAGCACCTTGTGTATCTAGAACAGTCAATCAGGGGGGAGTGGGATCTCTCCCTGTCTGAGGTCCTATATACTTTAAGTCACCAGGGCCTATGCAGTGCTGCTGTTTTAGGTCAGCATCAGGGGATGGTTTTCTCTATGCGGCTGAATAGGACGATGCCATGACAACTGACAGCAGTGAAAGCAGTACTCAGCAGTGCGCCCAGAGGTTGAGTGTGAATGTCAGAGAGAGAGACAGCTCTGAAGTGGGTGTACGCTCTTCCCAGTCAGGCAGGGAGAGGGAGGGGGTGCAGAGGGGGCTGCTGCGATGCTTTTTTTCTCCTGGCGTCAGCTCCGCTGGGGAAACTCCGCCTTCCTGCTCTCGTTCAGCGGTGACCAGTGTCACGCTCCTCTTCAGTTAGACCACAGTCCTCCTCAGAGCGGGGCAGGCCCTCTACTCTCCCCAGTCCCCTGTGTGCTCTCTGCCTGCCACCAGAGCACAACTGCAGCACAACGCAGGTAGAGCAAAGCAGCCTGGTCCAGGCCAGGAGATAATGAATCTAGTGCAGCAGCCCAACAGGCGTGCCAGGGACAGGGAGGGAGTGGATTGGGGAGTGGAGGGGACTGCTGATGTCAGCGATTGTGGCAGTCGTACTGTATATTCACCCACCCAACCTCCCAGAACACCATACTTAACACATTATACTCTGGAGGAGTTGGAGTTTAATACACTATGCAAATTTGGAATTTAAATATAGAAAAAAAATCATGAACTTTCAGTTATTCATTTACAATGTTATGCTGTCGATATCATATTTTCTATATAATTGGTACACACATAATATACAATCAATTGCATATTCCCCCAATGCAGCCATTATCCACTGTATGATTTTGAATTATTCATATTCTGTTGAGAGGTGTTGGGTTATTATCTGCAGTAAATCAACAGGGACCTTCATCCATCAAGCTGTATAACACACAATTGTATGATGTGTTTGCTGACAAGACTCATTTTTCAACACAAAAATGATTTTTACAAAAGTCTAGAAATGATTTTTTTTCTAAGCTTCACATCTGAGCCCGGCATAAAGGCCTTAATGCATCAGCAGCAAAACGTGTCATCAACTGAAGAGATGGACATGTCAGTTCTTGAGTGGCATACACACGCTATGCTATGCAGCTACAGAGTGAGACTGAGAGTGGCAGGCCAGCTGCGTTGTGCATTATTGATAGTGTTATGTTTGAGTGACTACTCAAGTCAAAGCCTTGAAATTAAGAGGTTCCCATGTTCTCCTTGCAGGCTGGAGAGAGAGGAACCCCTGTTTTATGGAATTACTTTTGGGGGAAATAAAGTCCATCAATCAACCTAACTCCAAAAATTGCATTAAGGAAATGACAAGGTCTTTATGAGATAGATCCCAAGGAAAACCACACAAAGAGGTTGAAACACAGGCTGAAGATTAGCAGTAGTCGGACTGAGTTTGATTAAAACACATGCACTGGGGAGTGATGACAGGGAGTGATGAGCAAGGGATGGAGAGTCTTTGAGAGGGGGAGGAGAAACATAGAGGAAGGTTTATGTATGGGAGAGATGGGGGGGTTGGGTTGGGGTTCCTATGATAAGAGGAATGGGGGTTAGGGTGTTGGCTATGGGAGAGGGGGCTAGGGTTGGGCGAATGATGTGAGAAATGGTTAGTGTGCATTATTGATGATAATTCATGTAACAAGACAACGATTCATGGACAATTTGTTCTATTTAGTAACTCTATGGAGACGGAAACACCAGCTCTTCTCATCCACTTAAACCCAGAAGAATAAAAGCAGTTCCTGGAGATGAAACTCTATGTTTTCATGCAGTAGATACAATGCAATTTAACCACAGTCTGTGTTCGCTTATAATGAAGGCTATCTAAGGGGGCATTTTGTTCATCTGTTGCAGTCGACTATTGACCTCCTGAACCCAAAAAGTCCTCTTTGCTGAGTTTTTACGGGGAGATGCGGGTGATGATCAAAATGAGGGCAGTTGAGATGGAACAAAATGTGTCCCTGGTTTCATAGGGTTCCTTTACTCCCTCACTCAAACAGCAGCATCGTGGTCCTAGGGAGTGAGGACAGAGATATATATAGATATTTGCTATACCATCACTCAGGAATCCAAATTCGACTTCACTTAAACGGCCTATATGATGCCCATGCAGTTACATTGTAGGACCATGTGTCAGTTCATACTCTTTTGCTGGTCTTGAGATACAGTATGTATTGATCAATTGTGGCCGTTACATTTAAATAGAAGTACTCATCTACAGTATAAAACTCCTCAATATTTGAATAGTTCAATATTGTGGTATTCAGTCTTAAATTTGAAATATTGTGGCATTCAGTCTTGTCCTCAATATTGTGGTACTCAGTCTTATGTCTTCAATATTGTAGTACCCAGTCTTATATCTTCAATATTGTGGTAACAAGTGTTATATCTTTAATCTTGCAGTACCCAGTCTCATATATTCAATATTGTAGTACCCAGTTGAAGACCTTTTAGAGGTCTGGCATGAAATCAAGAGTTATTTGTGTCTGGCACTGGTAAGTGTAGAGTCACTGCTGCGCTGTGTCACAGTTACTGACACCTTAGAGATTCATATTACATTTTATGAAGGAATGAAACAGGGTCTCATATCTGCATGAGACTGCATGCAACAAGTAGAACCAGGTCTCTCTGGACAGACATGTATATATACCAGGTCTCTCTGGGACAGACATGTAAATATACCAGGTCTCTCTGGGACAGACATGTATATATACCAGGTCTCTCTATATACCAGGTCTCTCTGGACAGACATGTATATATACCAGGTCTCTCTATATACCAGGTCTCTCTGGACAGACATGTATATATACCAGGTCTCTCTATATACCAGGTCTCTCTGGACAGACATGTATATATACCAGGTCTCTCTATATACCAGGTCTCTCTGGGACAGACATGTATATATACCAGGTCTCTCTATATACCAGGTCTCTCTGGGACAGACATGTATATATACCAGGTCTCTCTATATACCAGGTCTCTCTGGGACAGACATGTATATATACCAGGTCTCTCTATATACCAGGTCTCTCTAGGACAGACATGTATATATACCAGGTCTCTCTATATACCAGGTCTCTCTGGGACAGACATGTAAATATACCAGGTCTCTCTATATACCAGGTCTCTCTGGGACAGACATGTATATATACCAGGTCTCTCTATATACCAGGTCTCTTTGGGACAGACATGTAAATATACCAGGTCTCTCTATATACCAGGTCTCTCTGGGACAGACATGTATATATACCAGGTCTCTCTATATACCAGGTCTCTCTGGGACAGACATGTAAATATACCAGGTCTCTCTATATACCAGGTCTCTCTGGGACAGACATGTATATATACCAGGTCTCTCTATATACCAGGTCTCTCTGGGACAGACATGTATATATACCAGGTCTCTCTATATACCAGGTCTCTCTGGGACAGACATGTAAATATACCAGGTCTCTCTATATACCAGGTCTCACTGGGACAGACATGTATATATACCAGGTCTCTCTATATACCAGGTCTCTCTGGGACAGACATGTATATATACCAGGTCTCTCTATATACCAGGTCTCTCTGGGACAGACATGTATATATACCAGGTCTCTCTATTTACCAGGTCTCTCTAGGACAGACATGTATATATACCAGGTCTCTCTGGGACAGACATGTATATATACCAGGTCTCTCTATATACCAGGTCTCTCTAGGACAGACATGTATATATACCAGGTCTCTCTATATACCAGGTCTCTCTAGGACAGACATGTATATATACCAGGTCTCTCTGGGACAGACATGTATATATACCAGGTCTCTCTATGTACCAGGTCTCTTTGGGACAGACATGTATATATACCAGGTCTCTCTATATACCAGGTCTCTTTGGGACAGACATGTATATATACCAGGTCTCTCTATATACCAGGTCTCTCTGGACAGACATGTATATATACCAGGTCTCTCTGGGACAGACATGTGTATATATACCAGGTCTCTCTGGGACAGACATGTGTATATATACCAGGTCTCTCTGGGACAGACATGTATATATATACCAGGTATCTCTGGACAGACATGTATATATACCAGGTCTCTCTAGGACATACATGTATATATACCAGGTCTCTCTATATACCAGGTCTCTCTGGACAGACATGTATATATACCAGGTCTCTCTGGACAGACATGTATATATACCAGGTCTCTCTGGACAGACATGTATATATACCAGGTCTCTCTATATACCAGGTCTCTCTGGGACAGACAAGTATATATACCAGGTCTCTCTATATACAAGGTCTCTCTGGGACAGACATGTATATATACCAGGTCTCTCTATATACCAGGTCTCTCTGGGACAGACATGTATATATACCAGGTATCTTTGGGACAGACATGTATATATACCAGGTCTCTCTATATACCAGGTCTCTCTAGGACAGACATGTATATATACCAGGTCTCTCTGGGACAGACATGTATATATACCAGGTATCTTTGGGACAGACATGTATATATACCAGGTCTCTCTATATACCAGGTCTCTCTAGGACAGACATGTATATATACCAGGTCTCTCTATATACCAGGTCTCTCTGGACAGACATGTATATATACCAGGTCTCTCTATATACCAGGTCTCTCTGGGACAGACATGTATATATACCAGGTCTCTCTATTTACCAGGTCTCTCTAGGACAGACATGTATATATACCAGGTCTCTCTAGGACATACATGTATATATACCAGGTCTCTCTATATACCAGGTCTCTCTGGGACAGACATGTATATATACCAGGTCTCTCTATATACCAGGTCTCTCTAGGACAGACATGTATATATACCAGGTCTCTCTATATACCAGGTCTCTCTAGGACAGACATGTATATATACCAGGTCTCTCTGGGACAGACATGTATATATACCAGGTCTCTCTATATACCAGGTCTCTTTGGGACAGACATGTATATATACCAGGTCTCTCTATATACCAGGTCTCTCTAGGACAGACATGTGTATATATACCAGGTCTCTCTATATACCAGGTATCTCTGGGACAGACATGTATATATACCAGGTCTCTCTATATACCAGGTCTCTTTGGGACAGACATGTATATATACCAGGTCTCTCTATATACCAGGTCTCTCTGGACAGACATGTATATATACCAGGTCTCTCTGGACAGACATGTATATATACCAGGTCTCTCTATATACCAGGTCTCTCTGGGACAGACATGTATATATACCAGGTCTCTCTGGACAGACATGTATATATACCAGGTCTCTCTATATACCAGGTCTCTCTGGGACAGACATGTATATATACCAGGTCTCTCTGGACAGACATGTATATATACCAGGTCTCTCTATATACCAGGTCTCTCTGGGACAGACATGTATATACCAGGTCTCTCTGGACAGACATATATATAGGTCAGCACCAGCTTTTTGCCACACCACCTGTCACACCATCTATCTCTCTCCAGTGACACACACTTACAGAATCCACGTGCTCTCACACACACACAGGCATACACACACACCCAACTCCCGCCCTGTGCAACTGGGTTTGGAATTCCTGACGGGTCTCCCCAGGTGGTGAAGGTAGGAAACAACATCTCCTCTCCGCTGATCCTCAACACTGGGGCCCCACAAGCATGTGTGCTTAGCCCCAACTTGTACTCACTGTTCACCCATGAAGGTGTGGCCAAGCACGCCTCCAACTCAATCATCAAGTTTGCAGACGACACAACAGTAGTAGGCTTGATTACCAACAACGATGAGACAGCCTACAGGGAAGAGGTGAGGGCTCTAACAAGGGAGACTTCAGAAAACAGCAGAGGGAGCACCCCCCTATCCACATCGACTGGACAGCAGTGGAGAAGGTGGAAGGTTTTAGTTTCTTGGCATACACATCACTGACAAACTGAAATGGTTCACGGACACAGACAGTGTGGTGAAGAAGATGCAACAGCGCCTCTTCAACCTCAGGAGGCTGAAGAAATGTAGCTTGTCACCTAAAACCCTCACAAACTTTTACAGATGCACAATTGAGAGCATCCTGTCGGGCTGTTTTACCGCCTGGTACGGCAACTGCATCACCCATAACCGCAAGGCTCTGCAGAGGGTGGTGCGGTCTGCACAACGCATTACCTGGGGCAAACTACCTGTCCTCCAGGACACCTACACCACCCGATGTCACAGGAAGGCCAAAAAGATCATCAAGGCCAACAACCACCCGAGCCACTGTCTGTTCACCCTGCTATCATCCAGAAGGCGAGGTCAGTACAGGTGCATCAAAGCAGGGAACGAGAGACTGAAAAACATCTTCTATCTCAAAGCCATCAGACTGTTAAACAGCCATCACTAACACAGAGAGGCTGCTGCCTACAAACAGACTTAAAATCACTGGCCACTTTAAAAAATGGATCATTAGTCAGTTTAATGCCACTTTAATAATGTTTACATATCTTGCATTACTCATCTCATATGTATATACTGTATTTTATACCATCTATTGCACATTGCCTATGCCACTCTGTCATTGCTCATCCATATATTTATATATTCTTACTCCATTCCTTTACTTTGATTTGTGTCTATTAGGTAGTTGTTGTGGAATTGTTAGATTACATTTTAGATATTGCTGCACTGTCAGAACTAGAAGCACAAGTATTTTGCTACACATACACACAAGCACAAGCACAAGCACGCAAACACACATACACACACAAACACACACCTTGTCCTTATCTCTTTAACTGTGGGCGATGGCAGCCCCTCTTCATGAAGATGGATATTACAGCTGAATTATATACACTGCAGCTGTCATCCATTACAGCTTCTTCTCTAGGCATGGTGAAGACTGCTGCCACCGGCGTGTACAGCATCTCATCTCAGCATGCTCCGCTCACTCAGCGCTTTCTGCTCCACTCAGCCTCATGTATTTACTCCACAGCGTCGAGGACAGATAAATCACACACCTCAATACTGCCAGTCCTGTCCCTGTCAATGCCAACATTTCTCTTCTCTGGGCCAATGACGAGAAGGTGACAGCTGCTGTCTGGCCAGCCTCATCCGTCTTGGAGATCAGGGAAAGTGACATGTTGCACCCCAGTCTTTAGGCAAGTGGTCACCAGCCTCAACTAACCAATCCACGTGAAGAAGAGGTCAACTCTTCAGTCTGACCCCCCCAGCCATCAGACTGGCATCCCCATGGGAACAGCCGTGGCGTGGTTTCCATGGCTACATGGCAAACACTGTTGCTGTAGCAGCCCTGTCAACAAATTGAGGCAATTATATCTGAGGAGCAGCTGCTCTACCAGTCCCCTCCCCCACTGTACTGTTCTCCCCCATCGTACCGTCCCTCCCCCATGATACCGTCCCTCCCCCATGATACCGTCCCTCCCCCATGTTACCGTCCTTCACCCTTAGCATTGTCCCAACCCCATCATACTGTCTCTCCCCCATTGTACCATCTCTCCCCCATCGTACCGTCCCTCCCCCATGGTACTGTCCCTCCCCCATCGTATCGTCCCTCCCCCTTAGCACCGTCCCTCCCCCATTGGTACCGTCCCTCCCCCACCGTTTTGTCCCTCCACCTTAGCACCGTCCCTATTCCATGGTACTGTCCCTCCCACATGGTACCATCCCTCCCCCACCGTTTCGTCCCTCCCCATTAGCACCGACCTATTCCATCATACTGTCCCTCCCCCATGATACCGTCCCTCCCCCATCATACCATTCCTCCCCCTTAGCACTGTCCCAACCCCACGGTACATCCCTCCCCCATCATATCATCCCTCCCCCTTAGCACCGTCACTAGCCCATGGTACCATCTCTCCTCCATGGTACATCCCTCCCCCATCATATCATCCCTCCCCCTTAGCACCGTCCCTACCCCATGGTACCATCTCTCCCCCATCGTACCGTCCCTCCCCCATCGTATCGTCCCTCCCACTTAGCACCGTCCCTCCCCATCGTATCGTCCCTCCCCCTTAGCACCGTCCCTACTCCATGGTACTGTCCCTCCCCATCGTATCGTCCCTCCCCCTTAGTACCGTCCCTCCCCATCGTATCATCCCTCCCCCTTAGCACCGGTCTCCCCATCGTATCGTTCCTCCCCCTTAGCACCGTCCCTCCCCATCGTATCGTCCCTCCCCCTTAGCACCGTCCCTCCCCATCGTATCGTCCCTCCCCCTTAGCACCGTCCCTACTCCATGGTACTGTCCCTCCCCATCGCACAGTCCCTCCCCCTTAGCACCGTCCCTCCCCATCGTATCGTCCCTCCCCCTTAGCACCGTCCCTACTCCATGGTACTGTCCCTCCCCATCGCACAGTCCCTCCCCCTTAGCACCGTCCCTCCCCATCGTATCGTCCCTCCCCCTTAGCACCGTCCCTACTCCATGGTACTGTCCCTCCCCATCGCACAGTCCCTCCCCCTTAGCACCGTCCCTCCCCATCGTATCGTCCCTCCCCCTTAGCACCGTTCTTCCCCATCGTATCGTCCCTCCCCCTTAGCACCGTCCCTCCCCATCGTATCATCCCTCCCCCTTAGCACCGTCCCTCCCCATCGTATTGTCCCTCCCCCTTAGCACCGTCCCTACTCCATGGTACTGTCCCTCCCCATCGCACAGTCCCTCCCCCTTAGCACCGTCCCTCCCCATCGTATCGTCCCTCCCCCTTAGCACCGTCCCTCCCCATCGTATCGTCCCTCCCCCTTAGCACCGTCCCTACTCCATGGTACCGTCCCTCCCCCATCATACCATCCCTCCCCTATTGTGCCGTCCCTCCCCTATGGTACGTCCCTCCCCCATCGTATCGTCCCTCCTTCTTAGCACCGTCCCTCCCCCATCGTACAGTCCCACCCCCATGGTACCGTCCCTCCCCCATGGTGCCATCCCTCCCCCATCGGTCCGTTCCTACCCCATCGCCCAGGCGATACCCAAACCTACTTGAAGGTAACAGCGCTCACTGTTGCCCCTAGTGGCCGGTTTTCACGTCATCTCTCGACGTCCATGGACATGGATGGACGTTGAATACTAACTTGTATCACGGGTGACCTGTCTGAACTGGGGAGTGAGATAATGGACAGATCGATCATGGTAGGTCCCTCCTAGTAGGGTATGTGAGGGGCCATTCAACCCACCAGTTCTACGCGCTCCAAGACTTGCAAACAGACAGAGATCACTCAGAGTCTTAACAACAATCCACTCTCTTATTTTGTGTGAGAAACCTGCCCTGTAATAAGCTTCTGTAGCAAACAACAAGTTAGTGGTTAGTGCTCCTTGATGGTGTTTGGGAGAAGAGTGCCTCTATTTTAATGAGTTCAGGGCGAGGCTGTGAGACTGGGACACGCATTGTGTGTGGATGTATGTAGAGAAAATAGAGCACTGCAGGAGAGCATGTGTGCAAACACTCTTCACTGCGTCTATGTGCGTGGATGCCAGGAAGCTAGCATGCATCCTTAAGTGATTTTGTGGGCAGTTATTGTAAGTGCCCATGCCAGAGTGCCCATGCCAGAGTGCCCATGCCAGAGTGCCCATGCCAGTCTGTAAATATTTGGGCATGCGTGTGATTTAATTGATGGTTAAATCTATGCCAAACACTTTGAGTCTGAAGGCCACTGGAGAACATTAATTGGTTTTCTGAAGAAAAAAAAAGAAATCTGCTTGTTTAGTATCTGCTGCAATTGAATGGAGAGGGAGAGGCAGGTGGGGAGTCCTAGCAGGGGGGGGGTTAGGGAATGGAGGATAGTCCAAGCACAGCAGTGTTCTTATCTACCGTTTGCAGATTGTGTTTGTGTTTGTGTGTGTGTTTGCGTGAGAGAGGAAAGAGCACATCTGTGCAGTCACCCAGCTAAAAGCCACGCCAACACAAACGGATGCAGTGTAGGTGAAACAGCAGAGTTGTGTTTCTACTTCATGGTGGAATGATCCGACAGGTATGAATTCAACCATATGTTACAGGAAGATCCCTATAGAATTTGAAATTATGAGGCGGTAAACAAAAACCTGATTGTAGTAGTTTTCTGTTTCTGTTCCTGCCTTAATATAAGGTTAAATGCATGTAAATGTTTTTATATCAATCTGGAGAGAACAGTCATCAGTCAAATATTCCAAATATAAAAGGCAACAAATCAGAAGACAATTCCGTCTGCATATTGCACCTTTAACTTCACATAAATGCAATATCTAGTCTAGCATAATTCAAATTCAAATAAATTTGGAGGAAAGTAAAGAGCAGGTCAGAAAAGCAAGGATACCTTTTTTCCTATTCCGAAGTAACTAACTAACAAATGATCAATGTGTGATAGAGCAAAAGAACAAGACCTTTGAAGCACATGTAGAAAGGCCAAGGTGTTTGATATGTGATATTCAGCAATGGCATTTCCACAGCAAACACACGCACACACACGCACACGCACACACACACGCACACGACCGTGCGCAAGCGCACACACACACGCACACGCACACACGCACATGCACACACACGCACACGCACACACACGCACACACACACACCCACGTGCGCACGCACACGCACACACACGCACACACACACACACACACACGAACACACGAACACACACACAGACACACACACACACTCATCGGCTGAATAATTCAAGGTGTCTTTATCTGAAGAGTAGGCTTCTGATGCAGATAATCTAAAGGCAGTCATTACTGATACTACTGTTCTGTTCCTCCAGTCATTACTGATACTACTGTTCTGTTACTTATCATTATGATATATGAGAGTTCTGCTTATATAATGCAACATTTCGTTCATCAACTGGTTAGAATGCCTTTTAACGTGATTAGTCAAGTAGTCGTAGCTCCCTGATGGAATGATTCCATTATGCCATATATTCTTTCCATGTTGTAGATCATCCAGATGTGGTTCTACCTCTGAGCAGATATCCCTGCTCTACAAGAGACTCCAACTGCATCCCAGTGACCTCTGAGCTTTGATTTCATTTAACTGGTCAAGTGTGCAGCTGTCCACTCCTGAGCTCACTATGTGACACCTGAAACAACAGATGATCACACCATGTGGCTAAGACCAGCAGCGTGGCTGAGACCAGCAGCGTGGCTGAGACCAGCAGCGTGGCTGAGTCCAGCAGCGTGGCTGAGTCCAGCAGCGTGGCTGAGTCCAGCAGCGTGGCTGAGACCAGCAGCGTGGCTGAGACCAGGCTGAATCATAACAAACCAGGCGTAGCAACCGTTGGTATGTCAACAAAGGAACCTGTCCAGAAACTAATTCCAGAATTGTAACAGATCATTAGTAGGTTTAGATACCCCGCTAAATAAGACAACTTTGGAAAGGGTTCAAATATTATCTGCATCGTCCCTTCACTCAGTAGTGATCCCAACAAAGAGTTGAATCAGAGCAAAGTGTCAGGATGATATTAATGTTATTGCTTGTACTCGCAGCCATCCTACAATTGTGTTGTTTTACGGTGCATTGAAGAGCAGCAAGGGGGGGGTCTAGTCTGACTGGTTGTCATGACGGCAGCGGCGAAACCAGAAACACAGCCAGAGGAAGTGTCCCAGGCCCCGACCCAAGGACCCAGGATCAGGACCCAGAAACCAGGACCCAGGACCCAGAACCCAGGACCCATGATCAGGACCCAGGATCCAGGACCCAGAGAACAGTCAGCCTGCCCATCTCCATGACTCAATACCCAGTACTCCCCAACCTGCAGCCAGCCAGTCAACCTCTATATATAGACTTGTTATAGCCCTGTCCACCTGCCAGGGCCTGCTAAATATAGCCCCAGCCCGTTCTACATCTCTTCTCCTTTGCTTTCCTCTGTGGCTCTATTTCCTCTCTCCTTTCCTCCCTCCAGATACAACTAGAAGAGGGGAAGAGACCAGATAAGAGAGGGAGAGACCACATACAGCTAGAAGAGAGGAAGAGAGGAAGAGACCAGAAAAAGCTAGAAGAGAGGGAGAGACCAGATACAGCTAGAAGAGAGGAAGAGACCAGATACAGCTAGAAGAGAGGGAGAGACCAGATACAGCTAGAAGAGAGGGAGAGACCAGATACAGCTAGAAGGGGAGACGAGACCAGATACAGCTAGAAGAGAGGGAGAGACCAGATACAGCTAGAAGAGAGGGAGAGACCAGATACAGCTAGAAGAGAGAGAGAGACCAGATACAGCAAGAAGAGAGGACGAGACCAGATACAGCTAGAAGAGAGGGAGAGACCAGATACAGCTAGAAGAGAGGGAGAGACCAGATACAGCTAGAAGAGAGGACGAGACCAGATACAGCTAGAAGAGAGGGAGAGACCAGATACAGCTAGAAGAGAGGGAGAGACCAGATACAGCTAGAAGAGAGGGAGAGACCAGATACAGCTAGAAGAGAGGGAGAGACCAGATACAGCTAGAAGAGAGGGAGAGACCAGATACAGCTAGAAGAGAGGACGAGACCAGATACAGCTAGAAGAGAGGACGAGACCAGATACAGCTAGAAGAGAGGGAGAGACCAGATACAGCTAGAAGAGAGAGAGACCAGATACAGCTAGAAGAGAGGACGAGACCAGATACAGCTAGAAGAGAGGACGAGACCAGATACAGCTAGAAGAGGGGGAGAGACCAGATACAGCTAGAAGAGAGGACAGGACCAGATACAGCTAGAAGAGAGGGAGAGACCAGATACAGCTAGAAGAGAAGACGAGACCAGATACAGCTAGAAGAGAGGGAGAGACCAGATACAGCTAGAAGAGAGGGAGAGACCAGATACAGCTAGAAGAGAGGGAGAGACCAGATACAGCTAGAAGAGAGGGAGAGACCAGATACAGCGAGAAGAGAAGACGAGACCAGATACAGCTAGAAGAGAGGGAGAGACCAGATACAGCTAGAAGAGAAGACGAGACCAGATACAGCTAGAAGAGAGGGAGAGACCAGATACAGCTAGAAGAGAGGGAGAGACCAGATACAGCTAGAAGAGAGGGAGAGACCAGATACAGCTAGAAGAGAGGGAGAGACCAGATACAGCTAGAAGAGAGGACGAGACCAGATACAGCTAGAAGAGAGGGAGAGACCAGATACAGCTAGAAGAGAGGGAGAGACCAGATACAGCTAGAAGAGAGGACGAGACCAGATACAGCTAGAAGAGAGGGAGAGACCAGATACAGCTAGAAGAGAGGACGAGACCAGATACAGCTAGAAGAGAGGGAGAGACCAGATACAGCTAGAAGAGAGGGAGAGACCAGATACAGCTAGAAGAGAGGACGAGACCAGATACAGCTAGAAGACAGGGAGAGACCAGATACAGCTAGAAGAGAGGGAGAGACCAGATACAGCTAGAAGAGAGGGAGAGACCAGATACAGCTAGAAGAGAGGGAGAGACCAGATACAGCTAGAAGAGAGGACGAGACCAGATACAGCAAGAAGAGAGGGAGAGACCAGATACAGCTAGAAGAGAGGACGAGACCAGATACAGCTAGAAGACAGGGAGAGACCAGATACAGCTAGAAGAGAGGGAGAGACCAGATACAGCTAGAAGAGATGGAGAGACCAGATACAGCTAGAAGAGAGGGAGAGACCAGATACAGCTAGAAGAGAGGACGAGACCAGATACAGCTAGAAGAGAGGGAGAGACCAGATACAGCTAGAAGAGAGGGAGAGACCAGATACAGCTAGAAGAGAGGGAGAGACCAGATGCAGCTAGAAGTGAGGGAGAGACCAGATACAGCTAGAAGAGAGGGAGAGACCAGATACAGCTAGAAGAGAGGACAAGACCAGATACAGCTAGAAGAGAGGGAGAGACCAGATACAGCTAGAAGAGAGGGAGAGACCAGATACAGCTAGAAGAGAGGACAAGACCAGATACAGCTAGAAGAGAGGGAGAGACCAGATACAGCTAGAAGAGAGGGAGAGACCAGATACAGCTAGAAGAGAGGGAGAGACCAGATAGAGCTAGAAGAGAGGGAGAGACCAGATACAGCTAGAAGAGAGGGAGAGACCAGATACAGCTAGAAGAGAGGGAGAGACCAGGTACAGCTAGAAGAGAGGGAGAGACCAGATACAGCTAGAAGAGAGGGAGAGACCAGATACAGCTAGAAGAGAGGGAGAGACCAGATACAGCTAGAAGAGAGGGAGAGACCAGATACAGCTAGAAGAGAGGGAGAGACTAGATACAGCTAGAAGAGAGGGAGAGACCAGATACAGCTAGAAGAGAGGGAGAGACCAGATACAGCTAGAAGAGAGGGAGAGACCAGATACAGCTAGAAGAGAGGACGAGACCAGATACAGCTAGAAGAGAGGGAGAGACCAGATTCAGCTAGAAGAGAGGAAGAGACCAGATACAGCTAGAAGAGAGGGAGAGACCAGATACAGCTAGAAGAGAGGGAGAGACCAGATACAGCTAGAAGAGAGGGAGAGACCAGATACAGCTAGAAGAGAGGGAGAGACCAGATACAGCTAGAAGAGAGGGAGAGACCAGATACAGCTAGAGGAGAGGGAGAGACCAGATACAGCTAGAAGAGAGGGAGAGACCAGATACAGCTAGAAGAGAGGGAGAGACCAGATACAGCTAGAAAAGAGGGAGAGACCAGATACAGCTAGAAGAGAGGGAGAGACCAGATACAGCTAGAAGAGAGGGAGAGACCAGATACAGCTAGAAGAGAGGGAGAGACCAGATACAGCTAGAAGAGAGGAAGAGACCAGATACAGCTAGAAGAGAGGGAGAGACCAGATACAGCTAGAAGAGAGGGAGAGACCAGATACAGCTAGAAGAGAGAGAGAGACCAGATACAGCAAGAAGAGAGGGAGAGACCAGATACAGCTAGAAGAGAGGACGAGACCAGATACAGCTAGAAGAGAGGGAGAGACCAGATACAGCTAGAAGAGAGGGAGAGACCAGATACAGCTAGAAGAGAGGGAGAGACCAGATACAGCTAGAAGAGAGGGAGAGACCAGATACAGCTAGAAGAGAGGGAGAGACCAGATACAGCTAGAAGAGAGGACGAGACCAGATACAGCTAGAAGAGAGGACGAGACCAGATACAGCTAGAAGAGAGGGAGAGACCAGATACAGCTAGAAGAGAGAGAGACCAGATACAGCTAGAAGAGAGGACGAGACCAGATACAGCTAGAAGAGGGGGAGAGACCAGATACAGCTAGAAGAGAGGACAGGACCAGATACAGCTAGAAGAGAGGGAGAGACCAGATACAGCTAGAAGAGAAGACGAGACCAGATACAGCTAGAAGAGAGGGAGAGACCAGATACAGCTAGAAGAGAGGGAGAGACCAGATACAGCTAGAAGAGAGGGAGAGACCAGATACAGCTAGAAGAGAGGGAGAGACCAGATACAGCTAGAAGAGAAGACGAGACCAGATACAGCTAGAAGAGAGGGAGAGACCAGATACAGCTAGAAGAGAAGACGAGACCAGATACAGCTAGAAGAGAGGGAGAGACCAGATACAGCTAGAAGAGAGGGAGAGACCAGATACAGCTAGAAGAGAGGGAGAGACCAGATACAGCTAGAAGAGAGGGAGAGACCAGATACAGCTAGAAGAGAGGACGAGACCAGATACAGCTAGAAGAGAGGGAGAGACCAGATACAGCTAGAAGAGAGGGAGAGACCAGATACAGCTAGAAGAGAGGACGAGACCAGATACAGCAAGAAGAGAGGGAGAGACCAGATACAGCTAGAAGAGAGGACGAGACCAGATACAGCTAGAAGACAGGGAGAGACCAGATACAGCTAGAAGAGAGGGAGAGACCAGATACAGCTAGAAGAGATGGAGAGACCAGATACAGCTAGAAGAGAGGGAGAGACCAGATACAGCTAGAAGAGAGGACGAGACCAGATACAGCTAGAAGAGAGGGAGAGACCAGATACAGCTAGAAGAGAGGGAGAGACCAGATACAGCTAGAAGAGAGGGAGAGACCAGATGCAGCTAGAAGTGAGGGAGAGACCAGATACAGCTAGAAGAGAGGGAGAGACCAGATACAGCTAGAAGAGAGGACAAGACCAGATACAGCTAGAAGAGAGGGAGAGACCAGATACAGCTAGAAGAGAGGGAGAGACCAGATACAGCTAGAAGAGAGGACGAGACCAGATACAGCTAGAAGAGAGGACAAGACCAGATACAGCTAGAAGAGAGGGAGAGACCAGATACAGCTAGAAGAGAGGGAGAGACCAGATACAGCTAGAAGAGAGGGAGAGACCAGATACAGCTAGAAGAGAGGGAGAGACCAGGTACAGCTAGAAGAGAGGGAGAGACCAGATACAGCTAGAAGAGAGGGAGAGACCAGATACAGCTAGAAGAGAGGGAGAGACCAGATACAGCTAGAAGAGAGGGAGAGACCAGATACAGCTAGAAGAGAGGGAGAGACCAGATACAGCTAGAAGAGAGGGAGAGACTAGATACAGCTAGAAGAGAGGACGAGACCAGATACAGCTAGAAGAGAGGGAAGAGACCAGATTCAGCTAGAAGAGAGGAAGAGACCAGATACAGCTAGAAGAGAGGGAGAGACCAGATACAGCTAGAAGAGAGGGAGAGACCAGATACAGCTAGAAGAGAGGGAGAGACCAGATACAGCTAGAAGAGAGGGAGAGACCAGATACAGCTAGAAGAGAGGGAGAGACCAGATACAGCTAGAGGAGAGGGAGAGACCAGATACAGCTAGAAGAGAGGGAGAGACCAGATACAGCTAGAAGAGAGGGAGAGACCAGATACAGCTAGAAAAGAGGGAGAGACCAGATACAGCTAGAAGAGAGGGAGAGACCAGATACAGCTAGAAGAGAGGGAGAGACCAGATACAGCTAGAAGAGAGGGAGAGACCAGATACAGCTAGAAGAGAGGGAGAGACCAGATACAGCTAGAAGAGAGGGAGAGACCAGATACAGCTAGAAGAGAGGGAGAGACCAGATACAGCTAGAAGAGAGGACGAGACCAGATACAGCTAGAAGAGAGGACGAGACCAGATACAGCTAGAAGAGAGGGAGAGACCAGATACAGATACAGGGGAGGATAGACAGCACTCTCTCTCTCCGCCCCGAATGACAAAAATTATCCTACATGTAATAGGTCATAATAACATAGAAATGGTATCTTAATGACAGGTCATCATTACACGTTCACAGGAACATTTCCATAAAGTCAAATCAAACTTTATTTTTGCAGCACATTTCAGGTGTGGAATGCAATGTGCTTTACAGGAAGAAAAGAAATAAAAACAATGGAAATAAAACTCAAATATTTACTTCACAACAAATATTAGAGGATAAAAAACTAAAGAATAACAATAAAATCTCAACAACTAAAAAACACCCTGAGGAAAATCAAAGCTAAAAAAAATGTGTTTTAAGATCTCTTTGAAATATTTCCACAGTTTTGGCCCCCCTCAGGTTCTCTGGCAGGCTATTCCAGAGGCTGGGGGCGTAGTAACTAAAGGCTGCCTCTCCATGCCTCTTGGTCCTAGACTTTGGGATAGTTATAAGGCCAGTACCAGAAGACCTGAGGGACCTACTGGGTACAGAACTTAAAAGCATGTCTGATGTGTTGGGGTGCACAATCGTGGATTGATTTAAAAACTAATAGAAGAATTCTAAAACTCACAGGCAGCCAGTGCCAAGACTTTAAAACCGGTGTAATGTCTGTTCTCTGTCTGGTCTTGGTCAGTAGTCGTGGTGCAGCATTCTGTAGGTTTTGCAGTTGATCAATGGCTTTCTTGGGTTGACCAGACAGGAGAGCATTACAGTAGTCAAGCCTGCTTGTAATAAATACATGGATGAGTCTCTCTGTATCAGCCTGAGAGAGAAGCGTCCGCAACTTAACAATGTTCTTCAGGTGGTAAAAAGCTATTTTGGTCACATTCCTAATGGGTGATTGGAAATTTAGTTCAAAATCTTAATTAACACCTAGGATTCATACTCTGTGCTTTGGCTCCATCAATATCTACCTCAGTCTTGTCTTGATTTATCTGGAGCAAGTTGTGAGCCATCCAAGTATTTTAATCATTAATACAGTCTAATAATTTATCCTTGGAGCTAAAATCCTCTGGTGACACAGAAATGTAAAGTTGTGTATCGTCTGCGTAGCTGTGAAAATCAATGCTGTGCTTTCTGATAGCTCTGCCAAAGGGTAACATACTGTATATAAACTGAACAGTACCAGACACAAAGTAAAAGCTTGTGGAACGCCACATGTGATATGGATTTTCCTTTGAGTTATGTTCACCAAGGGTGACAAAAAAACTCTAGACCGGCTAAATATGTCCTAAACCAATTTAGAAGTGGACCGGAGAGGCCAACCCACCTCTCCAGCCTGTCCAGAAGGATATCATGGTCAACAGTGTCGAATGCAGCACTTAAAAAGGACAGAGATCTGTTTGACATATGTGTTGGCTCTAAGATAATTCACCACTTTAACTAAGGCTGTCTCTGTGCTGTGGTGGGCACCAAAACCAGATAGGAATTTTTCAAAAATACATTTGGCACTTAGAAAACATTTAGCTGTTTGAACACCAATTTCTCCAGAAGGTTATTTTATAATCTATTTTATTCATTGCTGTTTTCAACCATCCCAGTACAAAATACTTTAAATACCCAGTACAAAGCACAATAAATAACCCAGTACAAAATACAATAAATAACCCAGTACAAAGTACAATAAATAACCCAGTACAAAATACAATAAATAACCCAGTACAAAATACTTTAAATACCCAGTACAAAGCACAATAAATAACCCAGTACAAAATACAATAAATAACCCAGTACAAAGTACAATAAATAACCCAGTACAAAATACAATAAATAACCCAGTACAAAATACTTTAAATACCCAGTACAAAGCACAATAAATAACCCAGTACAAAATACAATAAATAACCCAGTACAAAATACAATAAATAACCCAGTACAAAATACTTTAAATACCCAGTACAAAGCACAATAAATAACCCAGTACAAAATACAATAAATAGCCCAGTACAAAGTACAATAAATAACCAGTACAAAATACAATAAATACTCAGTACAAAATACAATAAATAACCCAGTACAAAGCACAATAAATAACCCAGTACAAAGTACAATAAATAACCCAGTACAAAATAGAATAAATAGCCCAGTACAAAGTACAATAAATAACCAGTACAAAATACAATAAATTACCCAGTACAAAATACAATAAGTAACCCAGTACAAAATACAATAAATACTTAGTACAAATACAATAAGTAATCCAGTACAAAATACAATAAATAACCCAGTACAAAATACAATAAATAACCCAGTACAAAATACAATAAATAACCCAGTACAAAGTACAATAAATAACCAGTACAAAATACAAAAATAATCAGTACAAAATACAATAAATAACCCAGTACAAAGTACAATAAATACTCAGTACAAAATACAATAAATTACCCAGTACAAAATACAATAAGTAACCCAGTACAAAATACAATAAATACTTAGTACAAATACAATAAGTAACCCAGTACAAAATACAATAAATAACCCAGTACAAAATACAATAAATAACCCAGTACAAAGTACAATAAATAACCAGTACAAAATACAATAAATACTCAGTACAAAATACAATAAATTACCCAGTACAAAATACAATAAATAACCCAGTTCAAAATACAATAAATACTTAGTACAAAATACAATAAATACCCCAGTACAAAATACAATAAATAACCCAGTACAAAATACAATAAATAACCCAGTACAAAATACAATAAATACTTAGTACAAAATACAATAAATACCCCAGTACAAAATACAATAAATAACCCAATACAAAGTACAATAAATAACCCAGTACAAAATACAGTTAATACCCCAGTACAAATAAAGAGCAGAGACCATGTAAATGCATCCTCCATTAAGCCTTTGCAGGTTATTATACAGTATACCATTTAGCAGACGCTTTTATCAAAAGTGACTTACAGTCATGTGTGCATACATTTTACATATGGGTGGTGTTGGGGAATCAAACCCACTACCCTGGCGTTACAAGCGCCATGCTCTCCCAACTGAGCTACAAAGAGTTGAGCTCCACGGTAGAATGTTATCTGAGGCGGTAGGATGCGTGGGTGAGCAGTGAGAGGCAGCAGGCCAGGAGAGAGGAGATTAGATTCCTGGGTGTGAAATGAAGGAGCCTCTGGCTACGGTTGTCTGTTGGGCAACAGGGAGTTGTAGGGCAATAGGCTATAGCAAGCCAGCTGGAAGACCTAACCAGCAGGGAGTAACACACAGCAGGGTACGGTACCACTGGATCTGTGCCTGGGGCCGTGCTCTGGGCCAACCTGGTGAGGAAACACAGAGCAGATAAGGTGCATGCCTGCGCTAACACTTGATGCACTGCAACTGCAGAGCAGAAAAAGTTATTTAAAAGCCCATTTTTAATAGGAGGAACATTTTTGTATTAATTATTTGCCATTGCAAGAGACATTATTTAGCTGCCTGATCAGAGCATTGCTCCGCAGCCAGCTTGCTAACAGGATATGTGGTGACACCACTGACTGACAGATGGACAGACAGACAGACATACAGACAGATGAACAGACGGACAGATGGACAGACGGACAGAAACAGTACGTGAGCACATAGACAATAGATGGGAGACAGACAGACAGACAGACAGACAGACAGACAGACAGACAGACAGACAGACAGACAGGAAGAAGTTCATTATGGATCAAATGAGATGAATAAAGCAACCCCAGGATGTAGAAGTCCCATTAGGATCTCCTCTGGTGCTATTAATAACCATGAAACCCTCTCCAATCAATAACAGCACTTCCTGAATCAGTATCCATTTAACACGGATAGGGCCAGAGGGGGCTGATAGCTGTATCCTCTCAGAGTGCAAGGGGAGCTGACCACACATACAGCCTCTTCACGGACCCATCATCTCAGCAGAAGGGGATAAGATCTCTGATTACTAAGAGAAATCAAGAGATCTACCTCAGGAGTGGACTGCAATCATATATCATGGCTTGTCATACAAGGAGGAAGAGAGACAGATGCTTGCAGTCCTAAGAGGACAGTGGACCACAACATTGAATTTTAGGAAGAACAAAAATGATTTCATGGCATTGTCACAGACCCAACTGAGAAAGGAGAATGTGGTTTGAACCATATCTCCTCAAACATGACAATAATACTGTGGTTACGTGGTAAACATGACAATAATACTGTGGTTATGTGGTAACCATGACAATAATACTGTGGTTATGTGGTAACGCATGAGAATAACACTGTGGTTACGTGGTAACCATGACAATAATACTGTGGTTACGTGGTAACCATGACAATAATACTGTGGCTACGTGGTAAACATGACAATAATACTGTGGTTACGTGGTAAACATGACAATAATACTGTGGTTATGTGGTAACACATGAGAATAACACTGTGGTTACGTGGTAACCATGACAATAATACAGTGGTTATGTGGTAACCATGGCAATAATACTGTGGTTATGTGGTAACCCATCACAATAATACCGTGGTTACGTGGTAAACATTACAATAATACTGTGGTTATGTGGTAACCATGACAATAATACTGTGGTTACAGTGGCTTGCGAAAGTATTCACCCCCCTTGGCATTTTTCCTATTTTGTTGCCTTACAACCTGGAATGAAAATTGATTTTTGGGGGGTTTGTATCATTTCATTTACACAGCATTCCTACCACTTTGAAGATGCAAAATATTTTTTGGGGTGAAACAAACAATAAATAAGACAAAAAAACAATAATACTGTGGTTACGTGGTAACTGTGACAATAATACTGTGGTTATGTGGTAACCATGACAATAATACTGTGGTTATGTGGTAACCATGACAATAATACAGCGGTTATGTGGTAACATGACAATAATACTGTGGTTATGCGGTAACTATGACAATAATTCTATGGTTATGTGGTAACCATGACAATAATAATATGGTTATGTGGTAACCATGACAATAATACTGCGGTTATGCGTAACCCCATGACAATTATACAGTGGTTATGTGGTAACCATGACAATAATACTGTGGTTTTGCGGTAACCATGACAATAATGCTGTGGTTATGTGGTAACCCATCACATTAATACTGTGGTTTTGTTGTAACTCGCTAATCCCCCTTTCAAAGCCTCTCATCTTTTCAAATGCTGGCTTTCTTTGTGTGCATGAGTATACTCTGAATCTGTCTGAAGTAGGCTTGTGTTCGTTGACATTGATGGATGGAGGTAGGACCCTAATCCCTTCCTGCCTCCGTGCTTTGTCTGTCATCCGCCCAGTGTTGGGGAGTAGTTAAACTAGTCATTGAACTACATTTTCCAGTTAATTGGTGATAGTTCAACAAAATTCTAATCTAGGTTGTGACTTCAGTTGTTAATATTTTTTTTTGCCATGTTGTAGTATAGCTAACTACTGGAACTACGCACCAACAAAATATGGGTGAGATAGGCATTTTCTTTCTTTTTTGGCATCAGACCAACCTAATTCTCATTTGAAACATAGTTTTGTGTTTGATAGGCTAAATTACACATTATGTTGACATATAACCCCAAAGTGTAACGGCTTGTCTGTGGTGTGGCGGAAAGAAGCGCAGGAAGCAGCGAACACGGTGTGGTAATTTTAATCAACCACAACGTACAAAATTAAAGGACTCCCAACAACAGGGAAAAATACAGCAAAACAAGCACAGTCGAACAAACTATAGTCGACACACAGAAAGACAATCCCGCACAATAGGGAGCGGGCCAGCTGAACTAAATAGCCCTCCTAATGACTAACTCAGGGCAGGTGAGAAAACATAAAAAAAGGGAAAAACAAAAAGGGAATCGGTGGTAGCTAATAGGCCGGTGACGACGACCGCCGAGCGCCACCCGAGCAGGAGGGGGCGCCACCGTCGGTAGGACTCGTGACAGTACCCCCCCCCCTGACGCGCGGCTCCTGCAGCTCGCCGACACCGGCCTCGAGGCCGACCCGGAGGACGAGGCGCAGGGCGATCCGGACGGAGGCGGTGGAACTCCTTCAACATGGATGGGTCCAAGACGTCCTCCGTCGGTACCCAGCACCTCTCCTCCGGACCGTACCCCTCCCAGTCCACGAGGTACTGCAGGCCCCCCGCCCGGCGTCTCGAGTCCAGAATGGCCCTTACGCTGTACGCCGGGGACCCCCCGATGTCCAGGGGGGGTGGAGGGACCTCCGGCACCTCATCTTCTTGTAGGGGACCAGCTACCACCGGCCTGAGGAGAGACACATGAAACGAGGGGTTAATACGGTAATAGGAAGGGAGTTGCAACCGATAACACACCTCGTTTATCCTCCTCAGGACTTTGAAGGGCCCCACACACTGCGGACCCAGCTTCCGGCAGGGCACGCGGAGGGACAGGTTCCGGGTCGAGAGCCAGACCCTGTCACCCGGTGCGAACACCGGCGCCTCACTGCGGTGGCGGTCAGCACTCCTCTTCTGCCTGGCACTGGCCTCCTTCAGTGAGTCCTGTACTGCTCTCCAGGTCTCCTTGGAGTGCTGAACCCAGTCCTCCACCGCAGGAGCCTCGGTCTGGCTCTGGTGCCATGGGGCCAGGACCGGCTGGTACCCTAACACACACTGGAAGTGTGACATGTTAGTAGAGGAGTGGCGAAGTGAGTTCTGGGCTAACTCTGCCCAGGGAATATACCTCGCCCACTCCCCTGGCCGGTCCCGGCAATACGACCTCAGGAACCTGCCCACCTCCTGGTTCACCCTCTCCGCCTGCCCATTGCTCTCGGGGTGATAACCGGAGGTTAAACTGACCGAGATCCCCAGCCGCTCCATAAACGCCTTCCAGACCCTGGATGTGAACTGGGAACCCCGATCAGAGACAATATCCTCCGGCACCCCGTAGTGCCGGAAGACGTGGGTAAATAGGGCCTCCGCAGTCTGCAGGGCCGTAGGGAGACCGGGCAAAGGGAGGAGACGGCAGGACTTAGAAAACCGATCCACAACCACCAGGATCGCAGTGTTCCCCTGAGAGGAGGGAAGATCTGTCAGGAAGTCGATAGACAGGTGCGACCATGGTCGTTGCGGAACGGGGAGGGGCTGTAACTTCCCTCTCGGTAAATGCCTAGGAGCCTTACTCTGGGCACACACCGAACAGGAAGAGACATATGACCTCACGTCCTTAGCCAAGGTGGGCCACCAATACTTCCCCCTTAGGCTCCGCACTGTCCTCTCTACACCAGGATGACCCGCCGCAGGTAGCGTGTGCGCCCACCGAATCAACCGATCGCGAACATCGAGCGGCACATACATGCGCCCCTCGGGCACCTGCGTCGGCGCAGGTTCCAACACCAGTGCCCGCTCGATGTCCGCGTCCACCTCCCACACCACTGGTGCCACCAGCCTTGACGCTGGAATGATGGGAGTTGGATCGATGGGTCGGTCATCCGTGTCATACAGACGGGACAGCGCGTCGGCTTTAGTATTTAGGGAACCCGGTCTATATGAGATGGTAAACCTAAACCGGGCGAAGAACATGGCCCACCTTGCCTGACGTGGATTCAGTCTCCTCGCTGCCCGGATGTATTCCAGGTTTCGGTGGTCGGTCCAGATGAGAAAGGGGTGCTTAGCCCCCTCAAGCCAGTGTCGCCACACCCTCAAGGCTTTGACTACCGCTAGCAACTCCCTGTCCCCCACATCGTAATTACGCTCCGCCGAACTGAGCTTCCCTGAGAAGAAAGCACAGGGGCGAAGTTTCGGTGGCGCACCCGAGCGCTGTGATAGCACGGCACCCACCCCAGCCTCGGATGCGTCCACCTCTACTACGAACGCTAAAGACGGGTCCGGGTGCGCCAACACGGGCGCGTCGGTGAACAGTGTCTTCAACTTCTTGAAGGCTCTGTCCGCCTCCGTCGACCACCTCAAACGCGCCGGCCCCCCCCTTCAGCAGTGAGGTAATGGGAGCCGCTACCTGGCCAAAACCCCGGATAAACCTCCGGTAGTAGTTGGCAAAGCCCAAGAACCGCTGCACTTCCTTCACCGTGGTTGGAGTCGGCCAATTACGCACGGCCTTAACGCGGTCACACTCCATCACCACCCCCGTGGTGGAAATGCGATAACCCAGAAAGGAGACGGCTCGTTTGAAAAACTCACACTTCTCAGCCTTAACGTATAGGTCATGCTCCAGCAGTCTACCAAGCACCTTGCGCACCAGGGACACATGCGCGGAGCGGGTGGCGGAATATATCAGAATGTCATCGATATAAACAATCACGCCCTGCCCGTGCAGGTCCCTGAGAATCTCGTCAACAAAGGATTGAAAGACGGCTGGAGCATTTTTCAACCCATACGGCATGACGAGGTACTCATAATGGCCTGATGTGGTACTAAAGGCGGTTTTCCACTCATCTCCCTTCTTGATACGCACCAGGTTATACGCGCTCCTGAGATCCAATTTTGTGAAGAGCTGTGCTCCGTGAAATGATTCCACCGCCGTAGCGATAAGAGGTAGTGGGTAACTAAACCCCACCGTGATCGCGTTTAGACCTCTATAATCAATGCACGGACGCAGACCTCCCTCCTTTTTCTTCACAAAAAAGAAACTCGAGGAAGCGGGTGAGATGGAGGGCCGAATGTACCCCTGTCCCAAGGATTCCGTGACGTATGTTTCCATAGCCACCGTCTCCTCTTGTGACAAGGGGTACACGTGACTCCTGGGAAGCGTAGCGTTAACCTGGAGATCTATCGCACAATCCCCTTGTCGATGAGGTGGTAATTTAGTCGCTCTCTTTTTACAAAAAGCGATCGCCAAATCGGCGTATTCAGGGGGAATGCGCACGGTGGACACCTGGTCTGGACTCTCCACCGACGTGGCACCTATGGAAACTCCTAGACACCTCCCTGAACACTCCTCCGACCACCCCTGGAGAACCCCCTGTTTCCATGAAATGAGGGGATTGTGACCAGCCAGCCAGGGGACCCCCAGCACCACCGGAAACGCAGGTGAATCAATAAGGAAAAAGTTCATGCTTTCCTTATGACTCCCCAGCGTTACCATGTCCAGCGGCACCGTAGACTCCCTGACTAGCCCTGACCCTAATGGTCGGCTATCTAAGGAGTGCACGGGGAAGGGGGAATCTATCGGCACCCGTGGAATGCCCAGCTTAATGGCAAGTCCACGGTCCATAAAGTTCCCAGCTGCGCCCGAATCGACTAGCGCCCTATGCTGGGAAGAGGGAAAAAAGTTAGAAAATAAAACAGGCAAAAACACATGACCAACAGGGGGTTCTGGGCGAGTCTGGTGCTGACTCACCTGAGGTGACCGAGAAGTGTTCTGCCTGCCTTCTCGACTCCCAGACTGGCTCCTCCAGCACCGGTCGGCCGTGTGTCCTCTCCGACCACAGCTGGTGCAGGAGAAGCCACCTCCTCCGGTGCCCCTTGACACGGCCCCCCCCACCTCCATAGGGGTAGGGGCGGGGGTGCCCGGGGGTGGAACGGGCAGGACCCTCTCCGAACGCCCGCGGGCAGCCAGCAAATTGTCCAACTGTATGGACATATCAATCAGTTCGTCCAGGGACAGATTGGTGTCCCTACAGGCCAGCTCCCTGCGGACGTCCGCCCGGAGACTACACCTGTAGTGGTCTATGAGGGCCCTGTCATTCCACCCCGCTCCAGCAGCCAAGGTCCTAAACTCCAGCGCGAAGTCTTGAGCGCTCCTCGTCTCCTGCCTGAGGTGGAACAGCCGTTCACCCACCGCTCTACCTTCGGGGGGGGTGGTCGAAAACAGCCCGAAAGCGGCGGGTGAACTCTGGGTAGTGGTCCCTCGCCGAGTCCGGAGCGTTCCAGACCGCATTAGCCCACTCCAGAGCTCGGCCCGTCAGGCAGGAAACGAGGGCACTCACGCTCTCCTCTCCTGTAGGAGCAGGCCTGACGGTGGCCAGGTACAGCTCTAACTGGAGAAGAAACCCCTTGCACCCAGCCGCCGTCCCATCGTACTCCCTCGGGAGTGCCAGTTGAAGCGCGCCAGAGCCAGACGTCGTAGGAGGAGGAGATGGTTGTATCGGGGGGGGTGTAGGTGGAGAGAGGATACCACTCCTCTCCCATCGGTCCATCCTCTCCATCACCTGGTCCATGGCGGATCCGATGCGATGCAGGACCGATGTATTATGAAGGACACGTTCCTCCATCGAGGGTAGTGGAGTGCCCGCTGCTCCCGCTGATTCCATGCTCTTAGTGGTGCGGGATTCTGTAACGGCTTGTCTGTGGTGTGGCGGAAAGAAGCGCAGGAAGCAGCGAACACGGTGTGGTAATTTTAATCAACCACAACGTACAAAATTAAAGGACTCCCAACAACAGGGAAAAATACAGCAAAACAAGCACAGTCGAACAAACTATAGTCGACACACAGAAAGACAATCCCGCACAATAGGGAGCGGGCCAGCTGAACTAAATAGCCCTCCTAATGACTAACTCAGGGCAGGTGAGAAAACATAAAAAAAGGGAAAAACAAAAAGGGAATCGGTGGTAGCTAATAGGCCGGTGACGACGACCGCCGAGCGCCACCCGAGCAGGAGGGGGCGCCACCGTCGGTAGGACTCGTGACACAAAGTGATCTGTTCTTGAGATTTGTACTCCATGACATTTCAGATGTCATAGACTACGACTATGATAATTTTTCACAAAGTACAGTGCATTCGGAAAGTATTCAGACCCCTTGACTTTCTTCACATTTTGTTACGTTACAATGTTATTCTAAAATGGATTAAGTAGTATCCCCCTTCTCCAATTTACACACAATACCCCATAATGACAAAGCAAAAACAGGTTTTCAGAATGTTTTGCAAATCTCATGTCCGTGATAACGCTGGCCCACTCAAGGACATTCAGAGACTTGTTCTGAAGCCACTCCTGTGTTGTCTTGCCTGTGTGCTTGGGGTTGTTGTCCTGTTGGAAGGTGCACCTTCTCCACAGACTGAGGTCCTGAGTGCTCTGGAGCAGGTTTTCATCAAGGATCTCTCTGTACTTTGTTGCATTCATGTTTTACTTGATTCTGTCACGTCCTGACCAGTAATAGGGTTATTTGTTATTGTAGTTTGGTCAGGACGTGGCAGAGGGTATTTTGTTTATGTGGTTCGGGGTGGTGATTTATGTAGTAGGGTGTTTGATTTATTATTTCCGGGTTTTGGTCTATGTTCTATTTGTATTTCTATGTTCTTTCTGGTTTGTTGTATGTCTATGTTTAGGTTGATAGGGGGTTGGACTCTCAATTGGAGGCAGGTGCTTTCTCGTTGCCTCTGATTGAGAGTCCTATATATGGGTAATTGTTTGGTTTGGTGTTGTGGGAGATTGTTTCTTGTTTTGCCTGTGTGAGCATGACAAGACTGTTTTGTTGTTCGTGAGTTCTTCGTTTTGTTATTTTTGGTGGTCTCTTTATTTAAAAATAAATACAAGATGAGCATCCACATTCCTGCTGCGTTTTGGTCCTCTATTCCCGACGACAACCGTTACAGATTCTGACTTGTCTCCCAGTCCCTGCCGCTGAAAAACATCCCCACAGTGTGATGCTGCCACCACCATGCTTCACTGCAGGGATGGTGCCACGTTTCCTTCAGACGTGACGATTGCTAAGTTTGGCCGGGCTGCCAGCTCTAGGAAGAGTCTTGGTGTTTTGGTACCCTTCCCCAGATCTGTGCCTTGACACAAATCTGTCTTGGAGCTCCACGGACAATTGCTTCCACCTCATGGCTTGGTTTTGGCTCTGACATGCACTGTCAACTGTGACACCTTATATAGACAGATGTGTGTGCCTTTCCAAATTATATACAATCAATTGAATTTACCACAGGTGGACTCCAATCAAGTTGTAGAAACATCTAAAAAATTATCAATTGAAACAGGATGCACCTGAGCTCAATATTGAGTCTCATAGAAAATGGTCTGAATACTTATGTAAATAAGGTATATCTGGGGTTTTTCTTCATTTTTAATACATTAGCAAAAATGTCTAAAACCTGTTTTTGCTTTGTCATTATGGGGTATTGTGTGTAGCTTGATGAGGATTTTTATTTATTTACATTTTAGAATAAGGCTGTAATGTAACAATATAACAAAATGTGGAAAAAGGCAAGGGGTCTGAATACTTTCTGAATGCACTGTATACTGAACAGAAATATAAATGCAACATGCAACAATCTCTAGCGATTTTACTGAGTTACAGTTCATATAAAGAAATCAGTAATAAATTAATTATGCCCTAATCTATGTATTTCACATGACTGGGCAGGGGTGCAGCCATGGTTGGGAGCCAGGCCCACCCACTGGGGAGCCAGGCCCAGCCATTCAGAATTTGTTTTTCCCCACGAAAGGCATTATTACAGTCAGAAATATTCCTCAATAAGATACCTTATTTGCGTCTGTCTGAGGGTATGTCCTCATGCAGGGCCATTTTTAGCTGACATTCAGTCTGGCTTAACAGACTGGTGGTTTAATAACATCCGTGTGGCTGGCTCAGCGGTGTGACCGGTCCCACTGGGGAACGTGTCCCTTATCAAACAGCAGCTGAAGCTCAATAAGAGGCAGGATGAGAGATGAGTCTGCCACTCCACGTCAGCTGCTGGGACCAGGCCCCCAGTGTCCGGTCTGGAGCGTGAAGTCTTAAGCTCTGCTGGTCAGCTAGCTCTGCTGGTTGGCTACTGCATAGCAACCTAGCGGTGTCAAAAGCCCTGGTATGCCCTAGAAAGCCTATGTAAATTACCATTGCGAGAATGGCCAAACCAGAACAGCTGTTTTGGGCTCAAAAATATGCTTATTATAATCATGTTTGATTGCCACATTGAATTATTTTAAAGTTGGCTACAAACCAAGATATTTAATTAAATAGGGATCCATTCTGACTACTACATTTGTGGTCAAACAGGACCAACTGCTGACATATGTAGACCAATCTGGACCAAGCCGGCCGGCTAGGAGGAGGGTCCACAGACATTAAGGTGACTCTCTCAGGCAGGATGAAAATGACTACATCGACCATGATGCTTTGCAAGTTACGGCCACTTTCACTTGGATCCTTGTCGCGATTTTTCGGTGCCATTCAGCCCCATTCAGCAATATGGTGCACTTCAAATTCAAATACTTCCGGCTTCATGCGCCATCGGATGACATGGATGACCTTCAGTGCTTTCACTATCTCCTGTTTTTAATGTTTATAGCTGGGACAGATGAAAGAGAAGAGACAGACAGACAGACAGACAGACAGACAGACAGACAGACAGACAGACAGACAGACAGACAGACAGACAGACAGACAGACAGACAGACAGACAGACAGACAGACGGGGGAAGGTATCCAGTGAAAACACACCTCTCATTAAAGCACTTCAGCTCATATCAGCCACAGGCGACACGATCTCTTTGGGTTAAAGTGGGGCATTGGGTTGGTCTGTCTTTTGGAAACACTAAACATCAAGGTAAGTATTCAGTCACACTAAACATCAAGGTTAGTATTCAGTCACACTAAACATCAAGGTTAGTATTCAGTCACACTAAACATCAAGGTTAGTATTCAGTCACACTAAACATCAAGGTTAGTATTCAGTCACACCAAACATCAAGGTTAGTATTCAGTCACACTAAACATCAAGGTTAGTATTCAGTCACACCAAACATCAAGGTTAGTATTCAGTCACACTAAACATCAAGGTTAGTATTCAGTCACACTAAACATCAAGGTTAGTATTCAGTCACACCAATACAGCCTGGAATCGAACCAGGGTCTGTAGTGACGCCTCTAGCACTGAGATGCAGTGCCACTCGGGACACCTTGTTGGTATAGAAATGGGTATAGATGGGTATAGTGATGGTATAGAGATGGGTATCGATGAGTATAGTGGTGCGTATAAATGGGTATAGTGATGGTATAGTGGTGGGTCTGGTGATGGGTACAGAGATGGGTAAAGTGATGGTATAGTGATGGTGTAGAGATGGGTATAAATGGGTATGGAGATGGTATAGATGGGTATAGTGATGGTATAGTGGTGGGTCTGGTGGTGGGTATAGTGGTGGGTCTGGTGGTGGGTATAGTGATGGTATAGAGATGGGTATAAATTGGTATGGAGATGGGTATAGATGGTATAGTGATGGTATAGTGGTGGGTCTGGTGGTGGGTATAGTGGTGGGTCTGGTGGTGGGTCTAGTGGTGGGTCTGGTGGTGGGTATAGTGATGGTATAGAGATGGGTATAAATGGGTATGGAGATGGGTATAGATGGTATAGTGATGGTATAGTGGTGGGTCTGGTGATGGGTATAGTGATGGTATAAATGTGTATAGATGGGTGTAGTGATGGTATAGTGGTGGGTCTGGTGGTGGGTCTAGTGGTGGGTCTGGTGGTGGGTCTAGTGGTGGGTCTGGTGGTGGGTCTAGTGGTGGGTATAAATGGGTATGGAGATGGTATAGATGGGTATAGTGATGGTATAGTGGTGGGTCTGGTGGTGGGTATAGTGATGGTATAGAGATGGGTATAGTGATGGGTATAAATGGGTATAGATGGGTATAGTGATGGTGTATAGATGGGTATAAATGGGTATAGAGATGGGTATAGTGATGGTATAGTGGTGGGTATAGTGATGGTATAGAGATGGGTATAGTGATGGTATAGAGATGGGTATAGTGATGGGTATAGTGATGGGTATAAATGGGTATAGATGGGTGTAGTGATGGTGTATAGATGGGTATAAATGGGTATAGAGATGGGTATAGTGATGGTATAGTGGTGGGTCTGGTGATGGGTATAGTGATGATATAGAAGTGGGTATAGTGATGGGTATAAATGGGTATAGATGGGCTCTGCTCTGAGTTCTGACCTTCAGCTGGGAGCCCAGAGGTCAGCAGGGGATGCCACACTTCCTGTGTTCCTCCTCACCCCACAGGACAGATCTGCAGTTCCTCTTCCCCCTCCCTTCCTCCCTCCCTCCCCCAGACTCTACAGGATGCACTTCCCGACCCTGCTTCATTAGGAATTTACACAAATGTCCAGAAGGCCCAGCCGTGAACGTCCTCCATGACCCATGGAGTCACGCTGGATGGGAGGGAGAGAGGGAGGCAGCATCACGGGAACATCCTGAGCTGTGTAGTTAGCGCTGATCTGATCCTCTTTTCTCTCTCTTGTTTAAAAAACCCTGTCCTGTCCTGTCCTGTCCTATCCTGTCCTGTCCTATCCTGTCCTGTCCTATCCTGTTCATCCCAAGCCACTGCTCTCTCTGTGGGGACTGGTGTGGCTGATCAATCAGCCTTCAGCATGGTCACACAAACAGAACACATTGTCCCATAGGTAAAGAACACAGATGTCCATAGCATAGCTTCACATGGCATGGCATGCAGCGTGATACTTAATCGATGATCTGCCCCTCAGTCAAGGTTACCAACTAGCTGGGGGGACTGTGTTCAAAAGAGTTCACAATAAAGCAACTTAATTGACAGAATCCAGTCTGAGAATAATATGCTGTCAGCAACAATAACAAAAAATGTAATCCTAAAACTGACAACAATAGTCTTTTTTCTGAGTGAGAGAACTCGGGCTGCAAAAAGCATCCGGTGAGAGAGATGAAAGAGTCGTGACTCCCTGTAGCGTGTGCTCGCTCGATGAGGACGTGTGGAAAATGAGGCATCTCCATTGTGACAGAGAGAGAATGACTGTGCATGATTGTGCTGCGCTCAGTGCAATGGTGAGGTTACTGCAGGCTTACAGCTCATCACAACACCACCCAGCACAAAAACTACAAGAGGTTACTGTAGGCTTACAGCTCATCACAACACCACCCAGCACAAAAACTACAAGAGGTTACTGTAGGCTTACAGCTCATCACAACACCACCCAGCACAAAAACTACAAGAGGTTACTGTAGGCTTACAGCTCATCACAGCACCACCCAGCACAAAAACTACAAGAGGTTACTGTAGGCTTACAGCTCATCACAACACCACCCAGCACAAAAACTACAAGAGGTTACTGTAGGCTTACAGCTCATCACAACACCACCCAGCACAAAAACTACAAGAGGTTACTGTAGGCTTACAGCTCATCACAACACCACCCAGCACAAAAACTACAAGAGGTTACTGTAGGCTTACAGCTCATCACAACACCACCCGGCACAAAAACTACAAGAGGTTACTGTAGGCTTACAGCTCATCACAACACCACCCAGCACAAAAACTACTGTAGGTTACTGTAGGCTTACAGCTCATCACAACACCACCCAGCACAAAAACTACTGTAGGTTACTGTAGGCTTACAGCTCATCACAACACCACCCGGCACAAAAACTACAAGAGGTTACTGTAGGCTTACAGCTCATCACAACACCACCCAGCACAAAAACTACTAGTGTTTGTGGAGGATGAACTGAGAGGAACTTAACAAGCCTGCCTTCCTGCTTGCCTGCAGCTACGGGACTCGTGTGGATGGGACTGACGGGGGGTGCAGTGCAGCAGAGGAGCTGCTTTCGTCAGAGCGCGTGGTGCTGATGCATTACAGAGGGTGGGGAGGGTTGCTGCTGCTGCTGCAGAGAAGAGGGTTGGCTAAACTGTGGAACAGCCTCACTGGTTGACTCTGTGTTGCTGCAGAGGGAGGCACAGCAGACACGGGAACAGCCACTCAGTTTGGTTCTAAAAGCTTCCTGAATCACAGGGAAAGGCCAGCGCCTCCCAGTCAGAGGGCTGGTGACGTACACGCTGCTGTCTTCTATGAGCAGAAAGATGATGAAGCAGATGCTGACGCTTGTTCATGCTGAACATGGTTCAGATTCACGGCCCTGCCTGTGTCTACGTGGTGTAAATCTTCTGAAATAATCCATTTAACGCAGATATAACCGTGGAGGGTTTCATAACAATGGTTGATATTTACGACCAAAGGGTGCTTATGTAGGCACATTTTGTTCCATTCAATTCAAGCAGTCACATTTTGTTGGTAAAAATGTCATGAACATACAGCTATGAAAGCCATTGGTAAATGTGTTAAGGTATACATTACTTAAAGATCTGTGAAAGTTCATTCTGTCCATGTCAGGTCATGGAATCCTACACAGACAGATTGTCAGTTATCCTAAACGACTAACCCCATTCCAGTGTTACCCCCACCCCATCCAGGCTCGGCCAGGCTCGGCCCTTCCTGCCCGTCCTGTGCCCATGCACTGTGAGAAAGAGAGAGAAGAGAGGGGGGTGACAATAGAGAGAGAGAGGGAGCCGTAAGGCGCCCCGGAAGGGTGACCCACTTCCCCACCCCAGAGGAATTTTGGGAGTTGAGTTGCGCCTCTCTGGGTCACTGATCACAGCCTCTCTGACCCCTGAACTCAGTCCCTTTAGCTGCCAGTGGTCATGCCCTCTCTCTTCACAGCGCAGTTGAGTAATTTTCTTAATTTGTTTCTGGGGAGATAATAAGGACTTAACCACAGGCTGACCTTTGGCTCTGCCGCCCATCCCCCGCACAGATAGACAGGCAGGGAGGCAGGGAGGCAGGCAGGCAGGCAGGCAGGGAGGCAGGGAGGCAGGGAGGCAGGCAGGCAGGCAGGCAGGCAGGGAGGCAGGGAGGCAGGCAGGCAGGGAGGCAGGGAGGCAGGCAGGCAGGCAGGCAGGGAGGCAGGGAGGCAGGCAGGCAGGCAGATAGACAGGCAGGGAGGCAGACAGGCAGGGAGGCATGCAGGCAGGGAGGCAGGCAGGCAGGGAGGCAGGCAGGGAGGCAGGCAGGCACAGTCCCAAGAGTCACGTTTGAGGAGAGGCAGGGCAAGGCTGGAATTTGCTGATTATCTCCAGATATCACAAAGGGCAAGCAGGACAAAAACTAATGTGAATGGTCCTCTGGGATGCATGCCGGAGTTGGCTTTTCTATGATCATTTTAAACCCCATGCCATTTGAGATATCTTTGTACTCTGGGTGCATTATATTTGCAATATATAATGGCTTCCCATGAGAGAATTCCATAATTGAGGGAAAGGTGAGGGGGATAATTGATCATTTACATTAATTGGTAGATGAATTTACGCACACATTCCTTAAAATTTTGCAAATAGCAGACTATTTGAGTCCCACACTGACAGACCAGAGTAAGTCTATCTTAGGGGTTAGGGTTAGTTTGAATTCACCAGTAAGCTCTACTCTACCAGCAGAAAGACAGTAGCTCAAGATGCTGTCCTCACAGGCACACACACACACACACACACACACACACACACACACACACACACACACACACACACACACACACACACACACACACACACACACACACACACACACACGGTTGACTCAGGGGACTGGGTGATTTCACGCTCGACGTGAGTAAGGTTTTTATTCGGGTAAACACTCCTAAGGCCATGGGGCTGGTCGGTATTCCAGGGCACGTTCTCAGAGAATGCGCAGCATGCGCTGGCAGGCATATTCACAGTCATTTTCAACCTCTCCTTGTCCCAGCAGTGGAGTGTGTTCATGGATGCCAAGGGAAGCCAGGCTTCCCCCCAAAAATGGACCAATAAAAAAATACTAAATATATAAAATGATTTATCTTTCATCTCTCTGTGTTTCATTCAAGAGGCTGAATTTATCTCACAGGAGAAAGCATCCGAGCGAGCCAAACAGCGCCCCTCTGTCTCTCTATGTGTAGGCCATCTATCTGATGCTGTCTGGTCCAAGTGAGTATGACATTGTTGCCACCTGTAGCATTGAAGGCAAGGGAAGCCAGTGAGCATCTGGCCTCCTTTGACAAAAAAAGTATAAAAAATTTGCCAATCAGCGTTGAGCTAAACTGAGCGAGCTCAACTGTGAATGGTCTTGGCAAACCCCCAAAAAGGGTTAAGGGAAGCCAGCTTGAAAAAATGTCCCTTTCCTAATTTAGCCATGGATGGACATAGGGATTTGGACTTGTGGTTTTACTTAATTCTCTGTACTGTCCAATGATTATAACGGCGATTCTGATCCAACCATTAATTCATTCATTGTTTGTTGTGTCCCTGGCCTGAGAGGATGGAAGTTCAACATGTAGCTAGATGTAGAAGGCTAATGTTAACTAGCTAACGTTGCCAAAGAATGGAAGTTAGGCTAACGAGAAAGCATTTTAGCCAGGTAGCCTAGGACAACAAAAAATAAAATCGTGAATTGTATGACAGAGTGACAGACCGTTTCGTCAACATGAAAGAGAGGAGGATGATGTTGGCTTTTCTCTACAAGTAGAGTGAGTCAACATGTTTTTCTACTTGCACGAACGTGCACATACACACATGCACGCACACACAGAAATCAGAACCATAGACAACCACATCATATTTAGCTCACATTGATTTGACTAAATAGTTTTTGGTATGTTTTAGTTGTCACGGTATTAGACTAAGTACAGGTGGTTTGATTTGAGGACGATGAAAGGTTGAAGTTGGTGGTGCTGGAATAGTGGAGGCAACTCATGTTTTCTTTGCGACTTGCGTTAACTCTCTGTGGTTCTAAATCAATAGTTGTTTAGTGGTCAGAAAATGTGGGAAACATTAACTTGCTTGACCATGCTACAGGTCATGTAACTGTCTGTTACTGTACATGCACTATGCTTTGTGGACTTCACCGGACAGAGGTTGGTATCCGGTTTTGTGATGAAACAAAGGTGTGGTTGAATTTATTCTGCCACTGTGCCTTCTTATTGTCTCTGCCTTTAGGCCTGTATATCATGGTCGCAAGGCATATGGGTGGGCTGAAGAAATGCGGCTTGGCCCCTACAACACTAACAATCTTTCTCCAGATGCACCATTGAGAGCATCCTGTCGGACTGTATCACCGCCTGGTATGGCAACCGCAGGGCTCTCCAGAGAGTAGTGCAGTCAGCCAGACGCATCACCGGGGGCACACTGCCTTGCCCTCCAGGACATCTACAGCACCCGGTGTCACAGGAAGGCCAAGAAGATCATCAAGGACCTCAGTCACCAGGGACACGGCCAGTTCACACCGCTATCATCCAGAAGGCAAGGAAAGTAAGGGTGCATTAAAGCTGGGACCAAGAGAATGATAAACAGCTTCTATCTCCAGGTCATCACTTTTAAATAGTCACCACTAGCCGGCCTCCACCTAGTACCCAGCCCTGAACCTTAGTCACTGTTAAATAGTCACCACTATCCGGCCTCCACCTAGTACCCAGCCCTGAACCTTAGTCACTGTTAAATAGCCACCACTATCCGGCCTCCACCTAGTACCCAGCCCTGAACCTTAGTCACTGTTAAATAGTCACCACTAGCCGGCCTCCACCTAGTACCCAGCCCTGAACCTTAGTCACTGTTAAATAGTCACCACTAGCTGGCCTCCACCTAGTACCCAGCCCTGAACCTTAGTCACTGTTAAATAGTCACCACTAGCTGGCCTCCACCTAGTACCCAGCCCTGAACCTTAGTCACTGTTAAATAGTCACCACTATCCGGCCTCCACCTAGTACCCAGCCCTGAACCTTAGTCACTGTTAAATAGTCACCACTATCCGGCCTCCACCTAGTACCCAGCCCTGAACCTTAGTCACTGTTAAATAGTCACCACTATCCGGCCTCCACCTAGTACCCAGCCCTGAACCTTAGTCACTGTTAAATAGTCACCACTATCCGGCCTCCACCTAGTACCCAGCCCTGAACCTTAGTCACTGTTAAATAGTCACCACTATCCGGCCTCCACCTAGTACCCAGCCCTGAACCTTAGTCACTGTTAAATAGTCACCACTATCCGGCCTCCACCTAGTACCCAGCCCTGAACCTTAGTCACTGTTAAATAGTCACCACTATCCGGCCTCCACCTAGTACCCAGCCCTGAACCTTAGTCACTGTAAAATAGTCACCACTAGCCGGCCTCCACCTAGTACCCAGCCCTGAAACTTAGTCACTGTTAAATGCAGGCTACCACCTGATATTCTACCCTGCACCTTAGAGACTGCTGCCCTATGTACATAGTCATTGAACCCTGGTCACTTTAATAATGTTACATACTGTTTTACTTATTTCATATGTACATACTGTATTCTAGTCATGGCTCATCCTATATAACTACTGCTGCACACACCTTTTCTACTGATATACTGTCCACAATCTCTATACACACCATTATATATATATATATATATATATATATATATATATATATATATATATATAACCTCCTGAGACACAGCAATTGATTTTTGTGGGCATTCGTTCTTGGTCTGTATCTCTGGGCCATACAAACCACAGTATGAATTATTGTTGTTCCTTTGAGAGAGCAGTCTGGGCTTTTCGTTGGGGTTTTACCTCGACAACTTTATCTTCCTGGTTCTTAAAAAAAATGGTTAAAGTCAAAATTAGTACATTTGATCAAAATGTTTAAAGAAGTGTGATTAATTATTAATGATCATTTTTGTGAGTTTGATATTAAAATTGTTTCTAGTAAGTCAATTTCTCAGGAAAAGTTAAGTGAGTTGTCTGGACTGTGTAATAATTGTTTTCACATCATATAAGAGATAAATAAGAGCTTATCAAGAAAATGACCTCTGTAGTGGACACCCGGATGCCACAGCTATGTTTTTCACCGACTGTACCCATTGACTGTAATGTTACGTTTTCACATGTATGTCCTAATGACCACTACAGAGGCCATTTTGCACTTACAATCAAGGATAAATAACAATATTTCTTCACATGTTTTTTTTCGAGTCTCAGTTGGATATTCCGGTCTCTGACATTGCTCATTCTGATATTTCTTCATTTCTTTCTTACATTTTGGGGGATTATGTGTGTATTGTTTTGTATTGCTAGATATTACTGCACTATTGGAGCTAAAAACCTGCGATAACATCTGCAAAAAAAACTTTTATTTGATTTGATTTTGATTACTGCATTGTTGGTAAAGAGCAAGCTTGTGCACGTGATAATAAAAACTTGAAACTTGAAACACACACATCAAGCCAAAAAAATGTACATTTCTGTGCATTTCTGTTCTTACAGTTCTGGGGCCCCTCACCTTCATGGGATCCTGTGCAGCAACAGAAGGAACAGGAAAGTGAGACCCAGTTTCGGATATACCTCACCCAGTTAAGTATAGCTATGCTTTCCTGGGGTAACATGACCTAAGCATGGACAGCTCTTCGCTGTAGGCATTAGGTCAGATTTCACTGTGCAGTGCAGTGCTGTGGCTCAGCCTGGCTCTGCACACAGGGAAAGATTACATCTTTAGCTGCATGGGAGGGGGGGAGCAGCTGCTCTGCCTTACACCAGGCAGGGTGACTCCAAACCAGGCATAGCCAGGGGGGGGCCCAGGGGGCTGCAAGGAGGTACACATGACAAACAACCACGATATACATCATCTAAGCCAGTGAGTAGCCTGAAATAAAATCTGGGATGCCATCGCATCATTAAATTATTTTAGTGGCTTTATTGATTGTCTTTGATAAATATTAAATTGTGACATCTAGCCTATCGCATCAACACAAGGCGTAACTATCCAGGAATTTGTAACAAATTCTATCAGTGTTTACTTGGCAACCTACACATGTCCAGTTTTGCAAACATCTTATTCAATGTGCTTGTCAGACCAAAACACAGCTTAGTTTGGTCTTTAACCGTAATGCTGAGCGAAGGGAATTAACCTCCAGTCTGTTTTGCTCTCACTGGGAAACCAGACTTACTAATAATAGCGAGACTCACACGAATGAGAGAGTTCCTTATATGGTTTTAAAGAGGAGGCCCCAAGCGATGAGCTGGTCACTGTCGTCAACCAGACCTTTTATCTGAAAGAACCTGACTGTTAACAGTGAAGTGGAGTCACGAGCCAGGAATGATGTGATCAGAGCAGAGCCAGAAGCAACCCCAGGCCTGTGGCGGCATTGGCGAGCGGAATGCTGGCCTGGAATGCCGGCCTGGAATGCCGGGAATGAGGGGAAGTGGTGTGAGTGATGCGTGGATTCTGTTGGCTTTAATAAGGTCATGAGGAACTCTGGCCTTGTTCTGCTGCTTCGGTCCTTTGATTCCTGTGATCTGCTGACCAGATGACGACAGAACAGGAGAAGAACCCTGCATTCAACACCGGAATGGCTGCATTTTAAAACTAAGATCTGTATTCATTCTGATTCTGAATCCCATTGACAATGAATACCACACAGAGCACACAGTAACCAGTAGCAGTGAGGTCCACGTACAGCAACCTGTAGCAGTGGGGTCCACACACAGTAACCAGTAGCAGTGAGGTCCACACACAGTAACCAGTAGCAGTGAGGTCCACACACAGTAACCAGTAGCAGTGAGGTCCACACACAGTAACCAGTAGCAGTGAGGTCCACACACAGTAACCAGTAGCAGTGAGGTCCACACACAGTAACCAGTAGCAGTGAGGTCCACACACAGTAACAAGTAGCAGTGAGGTCCACACACAGTAACCAGTAGCAGTGAGGTCCACACACAGTAACCAGTAGCAGTGAGGTCCACACACAGTAACAAGAAGCAGTGAGGTCCACACACAGTACCAAATAGCAGTGAGGTCCTCATAGTAACCTGAAGCAATGAGGTCAACACACAGAAACAAGTAGCAGTGAGGTCCACACACAGTATCAAGTAGAAGTGAGGTCCACACAGTAACAAGTAGCAGTGAGGTCCACACACAGTATCAAGTAGAAGTGAGGTCCACACACAGTACAAGTAGAAGTGAGGTCCACACACAGTAACAAGTAGAAGTGAGGTCCACACACAGTACAAGTAGAAGTGAGGTCCACACAAAGTAACAAGTAGCAGTGAGGTCCTCACACAGTATCAAGTAGCAGTGAGGTCCACACACAGTAACCAGTAGCAGTGAGGTCCACACACAGTAACCAGTAGCAGTGAGGTCCACACACAGTAACCAGTAGCAGTGAGGTCCACACACAATAACAAGAAGCAGTGAGGTCCACACACAGTACCAAATAGCAGTGAGGTCCTCATAGTAACCTGAAGCAATGAGGTCAACACACAGAAACAAGTAGCAGTGAGGTCCACACACAGTATCAAGTAGAAGTGAGGTCCACACAGTAACAAGTAGCAGTGAGGTCCACACACAGTATCAAGTAGAAGTGAGGTCCACACACAGTACAAGTAGAAGTGAGGTCCACACACAGTAACAAGTAGAAGTGAGGTCCACACACAGTACAAGTAGAAGTGAGGTCCACACACAGTAACAAGTAGCAGTGAGGTCCTCACACAGTATCAAGTAGCAGTGAGGTCCACACACAGTAACAAGTAGCAGTGAGGTCCACACTCAGTAACAAGTAGCAGTGAGGTCCACACTCAGTAACAAGTAGCAGTGAGGTCCACACAGTACAAGTAGCAGTGAGGTCCACACACAGTAACAAGTAGCAGTGAGGTCCACACACAGTATCAAGTAGAAGTGAGGTCCACACACAGTACAAGTAGCAGTGAGGTCCACACACAGTAACAAGTAGCAGTGAGGTCCACACACAGTAACAAGTAGCAGTGAGGTCCACACACAGTAACAAGTAGCAGTGAGGTCCACACACAGTAACAAGTAGAAGTGAGTTCCACACAGTAACAAGTAGAAGTGAGGTCCACACAGTACAAGTAGCAGTGAGGTCCACACTCAGTAACAAGTAGCAGTGAGGTCCACACACAGTAACAAGTAGCAGTGAGGTCCACACTCAGTAACAAGTAGCAGTGAGGTCCACACTCAGTAACAAGTAGCAGTGAGGTCCACACAGAAGTAACTTGAATTTGAAAATGAGATTACCTGATCAGCAGTGGTGGAAAAAGTAGCCAATTGTCATAGTTGAGTAAAAGTAAAGATATTTTAATAGAAAATGAAAGTAAAATCTACTTGAGTAAAAGTCTAAAAGTCTTTGGTTTTAAATATACTTAAGTATCAAAAGTAAATATAATTGCTAAAATATACTTAAGTATCAAAGTAAAAGTAAATGTATAAATTATTTCAAATTCCGTGTATCAAGCAAACCAGACGGCATGATTTTCTAGTTTTTTATTTATTTACGGATAGCCAGGGGCACACTCCAACATAATTTACAAGTCTGCCAGATCAACTGGCAGCAGAGATGACCAGGGATGTTCTCTTGATAAGTGTGTGGATTGGACCATTTTCCTGTCCTGCTAAGCATTCCAAATGTAACGAGTTCTTTTGGGTGTCAGGGGAAAAGTATGGAGTAAATAGTACACTATTTTCTTTAGGAATGTAGTGAAGTAAAAGTAAAAGTAGTCAAAATATAAATAGTAAAGTACAGATACCCCAAAAAACGACTTAAGTAGTAGTTAAGTATTTTCTACCACTGCTGAGCAGGCTGTAGATGCCATGCAGGGATGTGTGTCTGTCTCCTTCCCCGGATCAGTTTCATTAGAGCAGGAGGAACAGCACTCTCTACCTGGGCTATTTACGTCAAGTAATGCATCCCAAAATGGCACCCTGTTCCCTATATAGTACACTACTTCTTGTCAAAGGTAGTGCACTACATAGGGAATAGGGTGCCATTTTGGGATGAAGTCAGGGATTCCCTCTGATGGAGCCTAGTGGGCTTTCCACAAGCATCAGGGCGATGACGCTCCCACCCCACCGAGTTACGCTCCTAGCTTGCCCCACATTGGTTTATCTGTAAAAATAATAATAATATTCCTGCACTTGCTGATGACACTGTTGTGTATGCTGTTCCCCCAGATTCTTTCTGAGCTATAGTCTGCATGTATTGCTTTACAGAATATCTTTGTTGAATTGGTGCTGAATGCAGGTAAAACCAAGTGTATGATGTTTTCCAAAACACTTCAAAATGTATCTGATGATTTTGGCATAATTGTACACTGGATGGTGCCCAACTTGATGTGTCACTGCTTATAAATATCTGGGCATCTGGATATACGAAAAGCTATCATTTAAAAAGCACATTGATGAATTACAGATCTGCTATCTTAATTTGATCAATTTGTTGTTGCAGAGAACAATTTGATCAATTTGTTGTTGCATTTCCTGCATAACAGGAAATGCTCATTAAAACAGCTTCTAAAGTTTGTAATGTCCACTTTAAAATGCCGGACTTGATTTTCCCCAACGAAAAATGTATAAACCCTTACAAAAATGTCCATGAATTATAATTCACATAATAATTCACATTTCCTGTTCCTGCAGGATTATTTTCCTTCTGTTAGAAGCAGAGTAAAATGAAGATGCACTGAAGATGCTAGTGCTTCTAGTTAAAAATGGGCTTCTTCTATAGAAATAGATCATGCCTCTTGCTAAACAGCAGAAAGCAGTGCGGTGCACAATTGGCCCAGCGTCGTCCGGGTTAGAGGAGGGTTTGGCCCGGGGAAGACCAACATTGTAAAATAAAAATGTGTTCTTAACTGGCTTGCCAGTTAAATAAAGGTTAAATAATAATATTTTTTTTATTAAAGCCGTTAGATGCAGTTTATTATAGTGCACTATGCTTCATTACGAACGACTGTTTCGGTACACATCACTGCATTCTTTACCAGAAAATAGGCTGGCCCTTTTTGAAGTCACTTTGGTCGATTAATTACTGTCCTCTTATTTATTTAGGTCTTGTAGAGAATCTTCTTTGCCGTACCTAACAGGAATAATAACTTTTAAAGTTACCCAGTCTGAGGGATGGATAACTGGTGATCCCTTCGGTCTTTACAGAGTTTAGTTTCTATGCACTTCACATATGGAACAATCTAGAGAGTTCCTACAACCACATGAACTAGTGCCTCTCAGGCACTTCTCATGGTTGATTGCTGAGGAATGTGATTGTTTGTCTTGAGTTTGTTTTGTAATCGTGTATATTTGTATAATGTTGTATTTGTAAATTGTATATATGCAGGGCTCCCTTGTAAAATATACCTTGGTCTCAATGGGACTCCCTGCTAAAATAAAGGTGACATTTTAAAAATGACCCTCTCCTTTGTTCCATATAGCTAACACCAGATTTAACGCAATGCATAAATTCTCCTTCAATTAAAACTAATGACCGGACAGATGTTAGATACCTGTAACTGAGAGTGATTCTCCGTCCCCTTGGGGTCTCCTGTTGGGTCCATGTTGGGACAGGTAGACCTGGAGAGATGAGAGCTGTTCTCTGTCCCCTTGGGGTCTCCTGTTGGGTCCATGTTGGGACAGGTAGACCTGGAGAGATGAGAGCTGTTCTCCGTCCCCTTGGGGTCTCCTGTTGGGTCCATATTGGAACAGGTAGACCTGGCAAGATGAGAGCTGTTCTCTGTCCCCTTGGGGTCTCCTGTTGGGTCCATGTTGGGACAGGTAGACCTGGAGAGATGAGAGCTGTTCTCTGTCCCCTTGGGATCTCCTGTTGGGTCCATATTGGGACAGGTAGACCTGGCAAGATGAGAGCTGTTCTCTGTCCCCTTGGGGTCTCCTGTTGGGTCCATATTGGGACAGGTAGACGTGGAGAGATGAGAGCTGTTCTCTGTCCCCTTGGGATCTCCTGTTGGGTCCATATTGGGACAGGTAGACCTGGCAAGATGAGAGCTGTTCTCTGTCCCCTTGGGGTCTCCTGTTGGGTCCATATTGGGACAGGTAGACCTGGAGAGATGAGAGCTGTTCTCTGTCCCCTTGGGGTCTCCTGTTGGGTCCATATTGGGACAGGTAGACCTGGAGAGATGAGAGCTGTTCTCTGTCTCCTTGGGGTCTCCTGTTGGGTCCATATTGGGACAGGTAGCCCTGGAGAGATGAGAGCTGTTCTCTGTCCCCTTGGGATCTCCTGTTGGGTCCATGTTGGGACAGGTAGACCTGGAGAGATGAGAGGCGGTGACAGACTGGTATGCCATAAACACAGAGTATGGCACCTTTGTTAGAGGTGGTTACATACCATGACAAACGACATGAATGTACTCAGTAATTTCCAAATTTCAATTAGATAATGACCACATCTGTCTGAGTGTGGAGTTGTTACTGCAGACCTGGGTTGTCTATGGAGATTGTTAGGCTGTGGTAGGATTTGACCAGGTGTGGTTGTGGGAACAGGCCTTCATTGTGAGGGGGGAACTGACAGTGAGGCAGGTAGGATTTGAGCTGAATGGTGAACTTAGAGAAGATTAGCAGGTGTAAATGGACAAACACAATGGTAGTAGATGCATAGCTAAATACAAGATAGTGTAAAAGGCATGGCTTTATATTGATATTGTCTGAATAGTCCACATTTCGTGAAGTACATAAAGGTGTTCCGCAGGGGTCGATACTAGGACCTGTTCTTTTCACTATTTACAGTACCTTCCGCAAGCATTCAGACCCCTGGACTTTTTCCACATGTTGTTACGTTACAGCCTTATTCTAAAATTGATTACAAATATTTTGTTCCTTAGCAATCTACACACGATACCCCATAATGACAAAGCAAAAACAGGTTGCAATTTTTTTGGGAAAAAATACATAAGTATTCAGACCTTTGCTACGAGACTCGAAGATGAGCTCAGGTGCATCCTCTTTCTATTGATCATTCTTGGTATGTTTCTACAACTTGATTGGAGTCCACCTGTGGTAAATTCAATTTATTGGACATGATTTGGAAAGTAAGACACCTGTCTATATAAGGTCCCACAGTTGAAAGTGCATGTCAGAGCAAAAACCAAGCCATGAAGTCAAAGGAATTGTCCGTAGAGCTCAGAGACAGGATTGTGTCGAGGCACAGATCTGGGGAAGGGTACGAAAACATTTCTGCAGCATTGAAGGTCCCCAAGAACACAGTGGCCTCCATCATTCTTAAATGGAAGAAGTTTGGAACCACCAAGACTCTTCCTAGAGCTGGCCACCCGGCAATAGGGGGAGAAGGGCCTTGGTCAGGGAGGTGACCAAGAACCCGATGAGTTCCTCTGTTGAGATGGGAGAAACTTCCAGAAGGACAACCATCTCTGCAGTGCTCCACCAATCAGGCCTTTATGGTAGAGTGGCCAGAAAGAAGCCACTCTTCAGCCTGGAGCTTGCCAAAAGGCACCTGAAGACTTTCAGACCATGAGAAACAATATTCTCTGGCACAGCCAGAGGCCGGACTTAAACCCGATCAAACATCTCTGGAGAGACCTGAAAATAGCTGTGCAGCAATGCTCCTCATTCAACCTGACAGAGCTTGAGAGTATTTGCAGAGAAGAATGGGAGATACTCCCCAAATACAGGTGTGCCAAGCTTGTAGCGTCATACCCAAGAAGACTCGAGGCTGTAATCGCTGCCAAAGGTGCTTCAACAGAGTACCTAGTAAAGAGTCTGAATACTTATGTTAATAAGGCAGTTCTGTTTTTAAATGTCTATGAATTTGCAAAGATTTTGAACAACCTGTTTCGCTTTGTCATTATGGGGTATTGTGTGTAGATTGCTAAGGAAAAAAATGTGTTTAATACATTTTAGAATAAGGCTGTAACGTAACAAAATGTGGAAAAAGTCAAGCGGTCTGAATACTTTCTGAATACACTGTATATAAATGCTATTGGTCAATCTGTTAAAAATTGTACATTTCATCTATATGCAGATGATACTATTATGTACGTAATTACCCAGACTGCTGCTGACCTGGCTGTGACAAGGCTACATGTACGTAATTACCCAGACTGCTGCTGACCTGGCTGTGACAAGGCTACATGTACGTAATTACCCAGACTGCTGCTGACCTGGCTGTGACAAGGCTACATGTACGTAATTACCCAGACTGCTGCTGACCATTTTGCAGTTGTGCAGGAAACCATTACTGATTTTAAATGCGCACAAACTACAGACTTTATAGTAACTTTAACGGATTACATTAGGAACATAACCTACCCAACCCTGCACATCCTACAGCCTTTCTGATATTGTCCTCATATGTCCCTAAAAAATGCTTTACATGTCTTCAAGCACCACCTTCACATGATTAGTGTTAAATGAGCGTATGCACAGACAGTTACACCCTGAGTCTCATCTGACACGTGGTACAGGACAGGCCTCTTCAAGGACCTCTTTGTTTGCCCCCCCCCCCCCCCCCCCCACCTCCACAGCCCCCAGGGTAACCAGCAGACATAGACATGTAATGGTTCTATGTGGATGAGGCACGAGACAAAGCGCATTTTTCTATAAATCGAGCTTAATAAAACATCTCTGTACCATTTACCCTTCCCTAACATTCCAAATATTAACAGAGCATTATCTCTGTACCATTTACCCATCCCTAACATTCCAAATATTAACAGAGCATTATCTCTGTACCATTTACCCTTCCCTAACAGTCCAAATATTAACAGAGCATTATCTCTGTACCATTTACCCATCCCTAACATTCCTAATATTAACAGAGCATTATCTCTGTACCATTTACCCTTCCCTAACATTCCTAATATTAACAGAGCATTATCTCTGTACCATTTACCCTTCCCTAACATTCCTAATATTAACTATGACAACAGATATAGAGGTATGGATAGGCTAGTCTTATCCACAGTGAATTTAATTCAAAAGGACTTGAAAACTCCTCCCTCTCCTTGCCCTTATCCCTCCATTACCCCCTCCCCCTCCAACTAGAGTGAACCCGCTTCACCCTGTTCATTACCCCCCCCACCCCACCCCCAGCCTCATTACCGCATGAGGATTACAACTGCAGGACCACAAGATGGAGGAAGACTGAAGATTGAAGACTGGAAGCCTTTCCCAGGCTAACGCAATTATCATTTGCAGCAGTGTGCCACTCAGACAAACACATACAACGTGTGTGTATGTTTTACACACGGTAGCACACAAATGAATTCATAAGAGATAGACTTATTAATTCAGACCAAATTTCTTAATTAGCTATTAAATGAAGAAACAAATAAGGCAGCTACAAACGCTGATAATAACAATTGTATATTTTATCACAGGAGATAAGCAAATTGGATGTATTGCTCTGTGGGAAGAATTCATGTGTTACTTATTCTGATAAATGTCTGATGTTATTCCCAACATACAGTGTATACATTTTTTGTGTACTTTAAAATTATGAAAATTATGTATAGTTTCATAATTTTTATATTGTTAATTACAGTATGTAAACATGATTCCTTATGGGATAAACATAAACATAACCTACCCTGGTCTGTAATTTCACAATATCTCTTTTTCACAACACACAAGTACAAGAAGGTAATTACTAAACATACACCATCTTAAAATGATTGTGCCTCTATATTTGTTTGACATTTGAAATGTATTTGATAGAAATTCAAACAGAACCCAGTATCTTACTGACAGGCAAAGCTCATGTTGTATAACCTCTACAGACAGGGCACCTCAGAAGAAAACCACCTCCCTTCTCTCTCATCTTCACATCATCCGTTGAGTTTGTCGCTTTCACCGTCATTGAGAGCAGCTCATTGTCCAGGAGACCAGTCCCTGACAAACGTCCACTATAGGGTGATTTATGTCACAGAGAATGGTGCCACAGGGGGCTGTCCGTGGGTTAACCACTTCACATACACATTGTTACTACTTCATGTGACTAGTTAAGTGATCTGTGATCCCATCCTCATTCTCTACAATCTGTGACCATGTGTGTGTGTGTGGGGGGGCAAACGGAGAGTTCAAAGGGTTCTTTTCACATCCTCTGCTTGGAGCAGTGAGTTTTCTAGGCATCAGATAATCATTTAGAATGTAGGCAGTTGATGTATAGTCATGGTGGTCTGAGGATCCAATCCCACTAGCTGCTTGATCCGAGTCATTTCAAGAAACCAATTGAAATCATCATAATGTAAAATATTTGAAATGACTACGTACAGTAACAGTTCTAAAGTGAACCAGTTAACTTGAATTTCCATCCAAAAGCTCAACTTCACCATCTCCAGAGCAACCAGACATGCAATAAAGTCTCATTAGGTCAGCAATGTTTTTCTCAACAACCAGTTAGCATTGTCGTAAAAATGTTCATTTGCTCCGACCTTCGTTTTCTGTTAGAGTTTCCCAGACTTTCACACAGCGAGCACCTGACCCACTTTGAGAGAATGAAGCCCCCCCCCCCACACACAGCTCAGCTCTCTGTGAACCCATCAGACCCAGAATCTACAATCCAAAATAAACCCATTCACTGTGCAACAGTACCCCCCCCCAACCCCCCTTCAGAGCCAGCCATTGAGACCCACTGGCCGTGAAACAAGATTGGGGAGTGAAGTGGCGGGAATCCTGTAGGAAGAGAGAGAGAGCTATGAGAACCATCCACCCTCCCGCCACGAGGCCCCTCCCCCAGCTCTCCCAGGCACTGGGGAGTGGGGACTGGGGACTGGGGAGTGGGGACTGGGGACTGGGGAGTGGGGACTGGGGAGTGGGGACTGGGGAGTGGGGAGTGGGGAGTGGGGACTGGGGAGTGGGGACTGGGAACTGGGGACTGGGGACTGGGGACTGGGGACTGGGGAGTGGGGACTGGGGAGGGGGGACTGGGGAGTGGGCACTGGGGAGTGGGGGCTGGGGAGTGGGGACTGGGGACTGGGGAGTGGGGACTGGGGAGTGTTGAGAGGCAGGCGCGCTGTGCCGAGGCCCCCTCAACCTCCCAGGGGCAGCGTGGAGGAAAGGTCATCCCTGTTGGTTCTGTTATCCACATTGCGCTCTCTGGGTTGCCGGTGTCTCAGCATGCCCTCAGCCTTTCCTCAACACAACAAAGATCAGGTTTATCAGCTCCACTGTACCGAGAGGGCTCCTCTCTCTCTTTTCTTCTTCATTCTTCTTCCCCAAGGTCACAGCCCCAACACAGCCCCAGGAGGGCAGACTGTTAGAACCTCTCCTGTGATTGATTAGGACATTAATGGAGAACCGAGGAATGCAGGAGGAAATGCTTCCCCATCTCAGCACCATTCATTAGCAACAAGTGAACACAGATGAAACACTCTAAAAGCAATATCGGGGTATATGTAAGGCTCTTGTTGCTTGAGTTGTGTACAACAAAGTAGCATCTGTGTGAGAGAGACTTGATTCCCAGTCTAACGGAGAAGATTCAATAAGAAAAACTGATGATTCCAAGTCAGATGATAATTCAAACTTGGATGAAAAAGAAATGGAGCATTAGTCAACGTGATGTGTATTTTTATTTGATCAGGACTGATACTGTAGTGAAAGGGGATTTTTTAAATTTTGATGTAACTGTATAGCTCAGCGAGTGGGAAAGCGTGGTGAATAGATCCGTACCCACTGAACTGTACGAGGGTCGGATTACACATGAACTCATGTGCATCAGCCTCTTACCTGAGATTAACAATTAGAACATACTGGAACAGTACTACTGGACCAGTACTACTGGAACAGTCCTACTGGAACAGAACAGTACTACTGGAACAGAACTACTGGAACAGTACTACTGGAACAGTACTACTGGAACAGTACAGTACTACTGGAACAGAACTACTGGAACAGCACTACTGGAACAGTACTACTGGAACAGTCCTACTGGAACAGAACAGTACTACTGGAACAGAACTACTGGAACAGTACTACTGGAACAGTACTACTGGAACAGTCCTACTGGAACAGAACAGTACTACTGGAACAGAACTACTGGGACAGTACTACTGGAACAGTACTACTGGAACAGTACAGTACTACTGGAACAGAACTACTGGAACAGTACAGTACTACTGGAACAGAACTACTGGAACAGTACTACTGGAACAGAACAGTACTACTGGAACAGTAGTACTGGAACAGAACAGTACTACTGGAACAGTACTACTGGAACAGAACAGTACTACTGGAACAGAACTACTGGAACAGTACTACTGGAACAGAACTACTGGAACAGTACTACTGGAACAGTACTACTGGAACAGAACAGTACTACTGGAACAGAACTACTGGAACAGTACTACTGGAACAGAACAGTACTACTGGAACAGTACTACTGGAACAGAACAGTACTACTGGAACAGTACTACTGGAACAGAACAGTACTACTGGAACAGTACTACTGGAACAGAACAGTACTACTGGAACAGTACTACTGGAACAGAACTACTGGAACAGCACTACTGGAACAGAACAGTAGTACTGGAACAGTACTACTGGAACAGTACTACTGGAACAGAACAGTACTACTGGAACAGTACTACTGGAACAGAACTACTGGAACAGTACTACTGGAACAGAACAGTACTACTGGAACAGTACTACTGGAACAGTACTACTGGAACAGAACAGTACTACTGGAACAGTACTACTGGAACAGAACTACTGGAACAGTACTACTGGAACAGTACAGTACTACTGGAACAGAACTACTGGAACAGTACAGTACTACTGGAACAGAACTACTGGAACAGTACTACTGGAACAGTACTACTGGAACAGAACAGTACTACTGGAACAGTACTACTGGAACAGAACAGTACTACTGGAACAGTACTACTGGAACAGTACTACTGGAACAGAACAGTACTACTGGAACAGAACTACTGGAACAGTACTACTGGAACAGAACTACTGGAACAGTACTACTGGAACAGTACTACTGGAACAGAACAGTACTACTGGAACAGAACTACTGGAACAGTACTACTGGAACAGAACAGTACTACTGGAACAGTACTACTGGAACAGAACAGTACTACTGGAACAGTACTACTGGAACAGAACAGTACTACTGGAACAGTACTACTGGAACAGAACAGTACTACTGGAACAGTACTACTGGAACAGAACTACTGGAACAGCACTACTGGAACAGAACAGTAGTACTGGAACAGTACTACTGGAACAGAACAGTACTACTGGAACAGTACTACTGGAACAGAACTACTGGAACAGTACTACTGGAACGGAACAGTACTACTGGAACAGTACTTCTGGAACAGTACTACTGGAACAGTACTACTGCACATTCTTTTGAGACATCTTTGTTGCATTAAAATGTCTAAAAGAATGTCTGGAATGATTTCTAAAGTAGAGCTGGGGAACAAAAGCCATTTCTGCATCTTTTGAATTCCCTGCTGCATGTGTGAATCATGATGGTAATCCAAACGCTGGAATTGCCTTTGAAAAAAACCTGTCCAGCCCAGTGTTCCCTCCCTTTTTCCAGGGTCTTTGTGTCTCTGTGAACTTGCTGGCCTTGGATCTAATACAAAGCCTGCTGAGAAGAATGGTCCCAGATATCTTCTGCAGCCACTGCTGCCCCACACCACTCCTTTCAGAGAGTTAGAACCACCAATCTTCACTCTCAGCAGGCCTTCCTATGGAACCTAGCCTGTTCTACACTCCAGCAATAAATATCCAGAATTTCATTTATTGGTCATGAAATTAACATCAGAGTTTTTTTGTTATTAAAGTACTGTTTATTGTTACTTACATAAGCTCTGTGTAAATATTATATATATATATATATATATATATAAAAATATATATTTTGATTTTTATTGTATCAACATTTCGTTCTCATGATAGCAATAGTAATTTGGATTTGTAGAAGAGTGGCGGTAGTATAGCTGTAGATGCAATATTCAAACATAACAAACATACAAGGGCCCTGTGTATCTTCTGTTAATGAGCTTTCAAATGACTGTCACAGACTTTGTTTGCCGAAATGAATGCACAGTTGCAGACGAGGTTGCAGACATGGTCTCTCTGGACAGACGAGGGCCACTTTGAGTGGTTTAAAGAGGTCGTAAATAGAAGCTTCTTGTGAAAACTTCCCAGTTCACTTCCTTGGCTGTGACCCTGTTGAATCCCACCCACAATGCCTTGTTGGAATGCCTGATGGGTGGGCGGAACTATGCTGCCGGCAGCATTCCATGGTTGGGATTCCGGCAGACAGGCAGACAGGCAGGCAGGCAGACAGGCAGGCAGGCAGGCAGGCAGGCAGACAGGCAGGCAGGCAGGCAGACAGACAGGCAGGCAGACAGACAGGCAGGCAGGCAGACAGACAGGCAGGCAGGCAGGCAGGCAGGCAGGCAGGCAGGCAGGCAGCTCTGAGAGATGAAAGGTGGAGGGGGAGTTGCTTCTGGGCTGGGTTACACACATCTTCTCATGGTCTCTCTGGACATGGGACCACACCAGGCCCCACATGCACACGCATTGGGGAGAATACAGTCACTACCCATTACTGGTGATGTGGGGTTCCCATAAAAGTAGACTAGAGGATGAAATTGGGGTCCCAGTGAATTTAGAAGCATGTGGTGAAGGCTATGAGGTTATGGAGTATCTTGTAGTGCACAGGGCTACTGGAGACCTTTGTCCGTCTGTCTATTGGAATGGCACTTTGAATTAAACAAAACCTTGCACTGTAGCATACTAATCCGCTTGACAACATTAAGTTTGGGAAGAAGCTTTTTGAAAAGGAGCTTTTAGAAAAAAGGCTCTTGTACATAGCTTTCATGAAGCTCAGCAGATTCAATTTTTTTTACATTAAATTTTTTTTTCATTTAGCTGACGCTCTTATTCAGAGCGACTTAGAGTTCGATTAAGTTCAGTTGGTGTCCTAAAACACAAATGACATCAGAATCTGAATGCTGTTATTTCTTTAAACCCTGAGAGAGCAAGCAGAGGAGAAACATGTTGGGCTGGGGGAGGGGGCTCCTGCACGTGGGGCGACCATGTGGCTCCTCCCCTCTACAGAGCATGGCTGCAGACATGAGGAGACTTCCAGAAGCTCAGGGACAAAGACAACCTCTCCAGAAAAGAGTAATTTTTACATTCAGACAGTATAGAAAATCATCCATAACATTACACATTTTTAGCATTGTTGGTTAATATAATCATAATAGATTGTCTTGTTATCACTGTGTACTGACTAACCCGGAGACAGTCCCAGTAACTACAGTGTGTGGACCATTCATCCTCAGTGGACTTTCCCTGCTATGGTCTTCACTCACAAGGTGAAAAACGTTTTGTGAATCTGAATATGACACCATCTGAAGTTGATATACATTCATGGCCCTCGATGCCTTAATTTAAACCTCCTAATTGATGTTTATAGTCAAAACCCTGCACTATTCATTCCATGTAAATAAGAATTTGTTCTTAACTGACTTCCTAGTTAAATAAAGGCACATTTTCATATATATATATATATATATATATATATATATATATATATAATCTATCCATATAGTAGTACATACAGAACCCATAACAGAAATGCACAAGGGTGTTCAATTAACTAAACATTCACAATGAAGAGAAGATACATTCTTAACGTTTTGATTGTATAATTATTCTACGCTGCACCAGGTTAACCCAGGCTACATTTTAAAAACACTTTTGAGCTGTCCATATTCCAGATTAAATGAATGATGCTAGTGTGACGTCAGACACAGGAACTCACACTGCCCCACGGCACGCTGACTCCAGCTCTGACATCAGCACGCACGCACGCACTCCCAGCCAACCCCAGACCTTCATTGTCACATGTATTATGATGACTTACTATACAGACCAGAGACTTCACCACTATCACTGTGTGTCCACTACATTATTTTATATCATTATATAATGTCTAATGTCTGGGGCACACAAGATGAGAAGAATGCTCAACGTAATGTGTGTGTATGTGGGTGTGTCTGTGTGTGTGTGTGTGTGTGCGTGTGTGTGTTTATGTATTACGTTGAAGTAGAGTGTGTGTGTGGATATATTTAGGATGGTTCCTATGCAGTGGCACTCTGCACTGCAGGGTCTGGCTTCAAGCCCAAACTCCTCTGTTACCTTGGAAACGTGCTGCAGCCTGGCATCAGAGGGGAGCAACCTAATTTAAGCATTTTTGGCCTCGCCCTTGTGACTGAGTCTGGCTCTCCAAAACACGTCACAGAAAACTCTGCCTTTTCAAGCACGCTACTACACAGCCAATCCTACTAGTGCTGCTCTGGTTTGCTTACAACTCAGAATATATTGCATTATCTCATTGTAGTGGATCAATTCAACAAACCAATTCTTTGACCATTTCCTTATTTTTCAATCATTTTCCACCCCCCTAACCCCTTGTACCTAAAATGGAATGTGTTATTTTATCATTAGATTTGAGTCATTTAGCCCATAGGGGTACATTAGAAATGAGTTGCCAGTTCAGAGTATTGCATGGTGGAACAGACTTCTATCTAAAGAGACCACTGACTTGGAGAAGACCACAGTTAACATTGTATTTTATAGCAGAGCAGGAACTTCTGTCTCCAAAATACCCCAGTTCTCAGTGCAGAACAAGATGGTAGCCTAGTGGTTAAGAGCAGTTAAGAGTGTTGGGCCAGTAACTGAAAGGTTTCTGGTTTGAATCCCTGTGCCAGCAAGGTGGGAAAATCTGCTGTTCTGCCCTTGAGCAAGGCAGTTAACACACAATAACAGCTCCCCAGGAGCCGTGGACGTGGATTAAGGCAACCCCCCGCACCTCTCTGATTCAGAGGGTTGAATGCAGAGACACATTTCAGTTGGACAACTGACTAGGTATCCCCTTCCGTTATCAGTGTTAAAGATACTGACTTTACAAACGTTATAGGTCATAGTTCAATTAAGCCCCATGGCAAAATGTATAGTCAGCATGAGCTCCTAGAAAGGAATGTGATCTGTTCTATTGCTAGATAGGAAGCACATTGCTGACCTTTAAAACAACAGTCACCGCTGTAGCCACTGAACGAGTGATAAGAAGCGTTTCATAAGGCCCCTGGTGTTTTCCAATAGCCACGTCCCCTCTACACACCAAGACAAAGAAAGAGTGGATCGAATCATATCATATCCTCAATAAGTCTGCTATTAAAATGGTTTTGATTAAAATTAGGACAATTATGTTACGTTAATGGGTTGTATTTTGTAAAGGGGGCGACAAATTAGACCTGACTACAGGCTCTACTCTGGTGTCTCTTGTTATTGGATGATCTGTTAGTTCCCCCTACTGGCTACATTATACATTCCACAGAGCACCACACTTTCACAAACCATTTGGCAAATACTATTTTTCTTATTCTCACAAATGTTTGACAGAGGAAATACTACTGAAATGTATGCTGGTCTTTGGTTTGATGAATGCACTATGAATAACAAAATAGCCACACAAAAAAAAAGAGACTATGGGAAAACAGGCGGGCCCTTTCCAGTAACTGGCTCCAGGACTTCCTC